>NC_046657.1:147914837-147971473 GCF_010883055.1 Belonocnema kinseyi
ATATACACTGGAAAAAATATAACCTCAAAATCTACGCATGCATGAAATTAAGAATCACGTGAAACATTAAAATCGCTAATTTCTTTAATTTCTTTACTTTCTTTCAAATGGGGATCGAGACATAAATAAAAGACCACCGAAGTTTTCCGAAGCTTTTAGATCGGCAATCGTCGTGCAGCAGAAAACCTAAAAAAACCGAAGTTTGAGTCGCGCATTTTCGCACGCCTTTACGACATCGTAAGGACATCTTTACGACAACTTTACGACATCCTATGTCAATGTGGTTAAGATGTCTTTACGATGTCGTAAAGTTTCGTAAAGATGTCGTAACGATGTCGTAAGGACGACGCCAAATTTTGTGCCCGTTGGGGCACCTTCTGTTTTTCGGGTTCCAAACGGTAGGTATGGTGGGGGTTAATTTTTCGCTCGATCGGGCGACACTGATTTCTCTTCACCATTATATAATTGTGCTTATGTGGGTTGTATTTTCGTAACTGTCCCAGTAATGTCCAATTTGCCTTAGTTGGTATTTCTTTTCATGTTGGTGAATCTAAAAGCTCAATAATTGTAATATCCCAATAGGCACAAAGTTTGGAAACGCCTTTACGACATCGTTACGACATATTTACAACAATTTTACGACATCTTATGTCAATGTCGTTAAGGTGTCTTTACGATATCGTGAATAAGTCGTTTGATCTGTCGATGTCTTTACGATGTCGTAAAGACACTGAAACGAGATGGACATAGGATGTCGTAAAGTTGTCGCAAAGATGTCGTTACGATGTCGTAAAGACGTCGCCAAATTTTTTGCCCATTGGGATGATCTGTGAGACGACGAGATGCTCCGCAAGGCCAGCCAATCCATAGAGCGCAATTTACAGAAGAAATTGCAGAGAAGAAGATCCTAACCTCTTCTTTGGTCCGATTAGAATTATAATATTTGCAAAGAGGAATAATTTAGTCTCGACTGCCATTTTGCGGACGCAGCCAGGAATCTCATATCCGTCTGAGACGCTTGTATGATAGCTGGCGACGCGACGACCGTTCACCGTTCTGCAAAATATTATAGCGCCGTGCCATTTCCGTGCTCTGATTGGAAATTGTCACGCCGCAGAACTATCTCTGCTCCATTGCCCGCTCGGATATTAGCCGGAAGTACGGCCGTACCACTCGAAAGTTTTTGATTGCGTTTCGCGCGCACCCTCATCCGCTCCGACGCGTTAATTCAAAAGCTGCCGTTGCTAGCCCATGTCATTCGATTGAATCGGCTTTTCGATAAAGCAACTCGATTTAATTAAGCGTTCGTTGTTCCCTCCTTGGCAAGTCCGCATGCGATTCTGCTATCCCTTGCTTTGCAGAATCGAGAACGCAGAAAAAGCATAATCGAATCTCAATGTCGTAGTCGCGTCATGCGCGTTGTTAATTATTTGCTCATCGCTCCTCAATGATTCTCTTCTTGTTCACAAATAAAATCAACCGAAACATGTTACCTGCTAAGAAAACCCCCACTATTGCATCCAGTGCGTTACCCCTCGCTTGCTTTTTCTCGCCTGGGATTATATCTTGGAAGGCTGGTGGGGCGATCTTTTTTTTCTCCATGGCTTCCTGCGTACCCTTCCCTTTCCACTGTGCAGCATCACTACCCCTCACTGGATTTGAAGTTGCTTGAGGGGCGATTTTTATCTGATCGCGGTCTACCTGTTCGTCTTACCCTCTCCACTCGACTTTTCCTCACGTCTTTGACTGAGCGAGAGCACTGTATCGAGCCTTATCAGCGGGGTACTCTTTGTTCTAATAAGGAATAAAGTACCAAACATGAAAATGTTCTAATTTTGCAATCTCCAATTTAAAAAAAATTATTTTCAGAATCAGTGTTTATTTTTATTTCAACGACATGTCACTTGCAATCAAATGATTAGAATAAAAATAAATGTTTTGACCCTCGCTAGCTAGCATTATGGAATTTACCATAGTATAGTTGAAAATGCAAAAGTTAATTTTGTTGAAAATTTAATTGTCAAAAATTCAACTTTTGTACAAAATTCGTGTGTTGTTTATTGAAATATGGAATTTTGTAGAAAATCTGTGTCTGTGAAATTTAAATTTGGAATTTAAAGAGAATATATCAATTTTTACCCAATAACCGAGAAGAATTTTATACTGAAAAAGATAAGTTTTCAGCAATAAATGGAACAGTTGAATTTTCACATTAAAAAATTAGTTTTCAACAAAATAATTTATTTTTTGACCAGAGAGATAAATATAACACTAAAATGGTGAAGTTTCAACCAAAGAATAATTATTTTGAGTTAAAGAAATTAATCTTAAATCTGAAAAAACGTTTTTTTAACAAAAGAGATGAATTTTTAACTGATATGATTAATTGTAAATAAACAAAAAACTGAACTTTTATCATAGGAGTTCAACTACTAAATTGTAAAATCCATTAATTTCCAGTTGCGAATTTTTTGAAAGTATTGCATTTTAGTTATTCCTGTAAAATTGTTAAATTGACATTACAGTTTAAAATTAATTATTCAAGTAAGCATGGGTTTTAATGATTTTTTCAACTATAAAATCTTATTATAATAAACAAAATTTTTTATTAATCATCTACAGTTTTTAGAATAATATAATTATTCAACAATCTATCATTATAATATGAATAATTATATGTTACTTTCAATCCATATTATTTGAATTTGAATTTATTATTATTATCTTTTTATAGATTAAGAATTTATATAATAATAATAATCAGAGGATTATCTTAAAATTCAACATATTCTATATTAGGAGCCGAACTAAATTATAATACTTTTGAATTAACTGAGAAAGAATCTAAAATAATAGCTGCAATTATTATTTTTTATGAAAAGTTTAATAATGAATGATATTTTAATTTTTCGTGATATTTTTCCTGAACATGGCCTCGATAAATTTATAATATTAATTTGAAAAACATTTTTTCCTGTGCTTTTGAGTTTCATATTATATTTATACTCAATTAAATGGTTCATAACTCATGATATTTTAATAAATAATAAATATTAATATTCAATTTTTCAATAAACGAAAAAGTTTAAAAACTTTACTTATGATTAAAATTAAAACATTGTAATAAATTTTAACTTATAAGAGATTAAAAATTGATCATAGAGAACTTCAAATGTTTTATTTTTTTATATTCTTCTCTTTAAAGCACAAGTAAAAATCTTTCTAAATTCATATTATTAATTTTTAGTAGCGATATTCAGAAAAAGTCAGATGAAAAATAATAACTATATTAATAATCATTAAAGTTTTAATACAAAATAAAAATTGCAACTACTACTGTAGATTCTCTCTCAGCTATTTCAAATGGATTATGAAACTGAGGATAATAAATAAAAAACTAGGTTTATTATAATATCAGTTTAAATTCTTAAAAATTATTAAAACCAATGCTTTGTTAAATAATTAATCTTAAACTGTAATGTAAAATTGAACAATTTTAAAGAAATACTTAACATGGGATACTTTCAAAGATTTGGCAACTGGAATCTAATTAATTTTAATACCATAATCGTTGAAGTACTTTGTTAAAAATTTATTTCTTTTTTTTTAGATTTATCATTTTAGTTAAAAGTTCATCTCTTTGGTTGAAGAATAATTTTTTGGATTTTTAATTAATTGCTTAACTAAAAACAAAACTTCTTTGGTTGAAACTTTATCATGTTAGTGTGATATTGAACTTTTTGTTGAAAAATAATTTCTTATTTTGAAAATTAATTTATTCCATTTTGGGTTGAAAATTTATCTTTGTAAGTATAAAATTCCTCTAGTTAATTAGGTAAGAATCCATATATTCTCTTGAAATTCCAAATTTAAATTTCTCATCGGCAGACTTTTTAAAAGTTAAGTTAGCAACAAAATTAAGCATTGGAATTACCAATAGACGAATTCTCTAAAAAAGAAACTATTGTATTTTTCACTATACTACAGAAAATTTCGTAATGCTAGCCAACCAGGGTCAAAACATGAACTAAAATCTGCGACGACTTATTCTAATTTTAATATTTTGATTGCAAGTTTCATATAGTTGGAATTGCAAAGAACTCTAGATTCCGAATATAATATTTTTAAATTGATGCTTGCAAAATTAAAACATTTTTAGGTTTGCTATTTTATTGCTTATTAGGACAAAGAGTCCCCCGCTGATTAGGCTCGACACAGCGCTCTCGCTCAGTCAGCGATGTGAGGAAAGTCGAGTGAAGAGGGTAAGACGAACAGGTACACCACGATCAAATGAATACTGACCGAGAATGTACGGCGATTCCCGGCTCGCATCTTGACTTTAAGGTTTTAAATTCAAGTATATTTATATATTTACTTTTTTTTTAAAGTTATACTTTGATGTTAAAAAGTCAAACTGAATTTTTTTGGATAAAATTTCAACTATTACATTCTCATCCTAATGAGAAGGTATTGGTTTTATGTAAAATTTCACTTCGCCGGCTTTAATAAAATCTCCACGTTTTGAGACTCACTAAGTCAGAAAAAACGAATTTTACGAAGGTGTTTGTCTGTCTGTAGTCCGTAGTCTGCATTCTGTAGGAACGATAACTTTGGAAAAATTGATCGGATTGGATTCTGCTTTGGCACACTTTTTTAAGGCTTAAAAAGAAAGAACAAGATAGTAAAAAAGCTATTTTGGATAAAAATTGAAAAAGTGAGCACATTTAAAAAATTTTTGAACCCACATTTTTTCAGGAATTCAAAATTCTATGAACGGTTATTCATAGTACTCAGAAACTTAATTTATCTTTATGACTTATTCTATAAAAAGAAAATTATCAGAGTTAGAGCATTTTCAAAATCCAAAAAAATAATCTAAAATGAACATCTCAAGCCAAACAACGCATGATATAAAAAAGAGGAAGAAAAGAAAAACGTTACTTTTTGAAAGCCCTATAAGATTATTATAACAACTTTTCCAATTTCGTCGAAAATTTGAAAATTGCAAATTTGATTATACCAAAAATAATGAAAAATGCCAAAATTCCAGGTTTTGGTCAATCTATGTAAGGTGCAAAAAAAATGAATAAGCTAGAATGGCGCACCCTGAAAAGACCTACAAATCTATAATAAATCACTTTTCGATAGGACACGTAGTTTTTGCTTTAGTCGTAAAAAATAACATTCAAAATAAAAATATCACATTTTTTTGAAAAAGCGACACAAGTACGAACTAAAAATAACAGACAACAGTTGTTCGCCTAAAACGATCTATAAATGTATTATTAATCTTTCTTGATAGGACGAGTACATTTTCTTTCAATCGTAAAAAAAAAGATTAAAAATAAAAAAAATTACGTTTTTGGAAAAAAGACAGAAAGGACGAAAGAGGACATAGGATCCTATGTTCCTGAATTAGATCCTATGCAGACGCGCAGTAGTTGTTCTTTAATTGTAAAAAAAACAAGATTATAAATAAATAAATATACAAACGAGGAAATAAGAATTAGTATGATTCAATTTTAATGCATATTATGAATTGTAATGATATAAATTTATTGAAATGACACATGTTTTAGCGCAGCTTAGAATACAATTTAAAGAAAAATAAGAAACAAATACAAAAATAATCATGATAAATACAATTTGCTTTTTATTTTGCAATTTTTTAAAAAGTAATCCCCGACAGAATTATATAAAAATGTATTATATTTTATTTAAAAGTGTTGTGTAAAATGTAGAAAAGTCGAAATTTTGGACATAATCGAGTGCGAAGCACGAGATACGTGATGATAATGTGTTCGTTAAAGCCAAAAGAGCTTTAACCAAAGAGAGTTCACAATCACAAAATTACAGTTGTCAGTCCGTTGGCCTTTGATTTTAGAAGGTCTCTGCACGAATGCGGGAGAAATGCAAAGACCGAGTGCGAAGTGCGAATGCTATCAGTCGCGTGTCGTAGTTCAGCACAAAGTTTCGAGCTGAACTCTTTTTAAAAAAAGAGAATTCACAATAACAATATTACAGTGATGGATGTTTTGAGCCTTTATTTTATAAGGTTTGTGCAAGAATGTGCGAAAATATAAAGACCGAGCGTGTAGCACGAGGTAAATATATAATCGAGCGCGAAGCGTGAGTCTTTAAGATATCGTAAAGACATCGTCAGATGCTACGACATATTTACGATATCGTAAAGATGACTGAACGACATGGACATAGGATGTCGTAAAGTTGTCGTCAAGATGTCGCAACGGTGTCGTAAAGACTTCGCAAAATGTTGTGCCCACTGGGATAATCTTAGATTATTTAATTTGATTTCCAATTTTTTCAGACTCCTTTTCTTACTAGTTAAATTATCAGTCAGATGAAATTATCAACTACATATATTTAACTTCCATATTTTTTCTATTAAACCTTTTACTTTGATATTATAGTCACGCCCCTGATATCTTATCCTTTAATCACCGCCTCTCTCTATTTCTCGTTCCCAATACCAAACGTCAAAATGGAGCAGAACGCAAGTTCTACTCCTTAAGGCCATGTGATGAGTGTAACAGCTGATCAAGTCAGCTTAAAGATCAATATTTTTTCACCAATATTGAAAAATAAAAGTTTAAATAACGCGGAAATTTTTTTCGGGAAATGTTAATAAATATGAAGGATCCTTTGTGGCCTTGCAAAGAGTTGAATGAAGAAAAAAGTTTATTTATGCAAATAATAATTATCGACGGACACATTTAGGTGTTACAGCAGAAGTTTGACTTTTAACTTTCTCTGACGGTAATAATGCAATCTGTTTTATCCACAGGCCCCTAGAAGTTCGAAGTTGTCTACTCGCTGCGCTAGTGCTGCTTTGACACAGCTGATACCAGACTGATACGTATGTAAGACAAAATATGTTTATTTGCATTTCAAGAGCAAACATTAGTTTTTGAATTATTGGAGCATAATGTTCGTGAGTGATTCTTGATGTTTTGTCTAACTTTGATGAATATAAACCTCATAACTAGCCCATTGACAACATTTAAAATTGCTTGCTGGGTTTAAAGACAGCACAGTCGCTATTTCTCCAAAATAGAAATTAAAAAAATTGTTTTCACTATTATAATTATTCAGGACCAGATACAAATTTTTGCATCCCTTCTATTTTTCGTGCCAAATTTTTAACACGATATCTTATTCCGTGTGGACGTGAGTTGGGAAAGAAAACTTCCACTGGCATTTTCTTCAAACAAAATGTGTTCTCAAAATTTCCACCGGAACAAAGTAGAGACATGGACCTTATTACCTCCTCTTTCATTTCCCAAACTTTCAGAGCGATATCTCATTTCGTTTAGACGTAAGTTGGGAAAGAAAAATCGAAGACCGGGTTTGGTCACGTGACCCTCTCGTCACATGGCCTTAATCTTTAAAATGATTTTATTACTATACAATTAAAAAAAAGGGTGGTCCACAAATGCATTAGAAATTTTTTTTTCGAATTTGTATGCAAAACGCTCTGAAAAAAGTCCCCATAAGTGAAACCCCCATAAGTGAAAATATGGGTTTTTCAAGTCTTTGGCGCTAATTATGATTTTTTGGTGGTTTTTTTAACGCAGATTCTTTCAAATACATGAAATGCTACTTTATACTGATAATTAGATCTTTCCTTAAAATGCTTAAATAATTTATTATTGTTTTTAGCAACTTTCTCTTAGAAAAGGGTTAGAAAGTCTAGGTTTTTTCTGAATTTTTCAACTTATTTTCAACGTTTCAATTAGAGGGAGGTAATAACCAATTAAAGTTAACAAAAATAATTGTTTAAACAATTTTTTATTATTCATAACAATATTCTCTTAGGATAATGCTAGAAAGTTGCAGTTTTTTCTGAAATTTACAACTTTTTGTCCACTTTTCACCTAAAGTGAGTAATTATTTAATTTTATTCAGGGAAAATAATTTTTTAAACAAATTATTATTGTTTATAGCTATCTTATTCTAGATTAATACTACATAGTTGCGGTTTTTTCCTCAAATTTTTTACTTTTTATCACTTTTCAATTAAAGTAAAGCGATAATTAATTTAAGTTAACAAATTGATTGTTCAAACAATTTAATATTATTGCCAATAATATTCTCTTTGCTTAACGATAGAAAGTTAAGATGTTTTCTAAACGCTTGAGCTTTTTGTTCACTTTTCACTCAGTGAGGTAATAATTAATGCGAGTTAACAAACATGCTTATTTAAACAATTTATTATTATTTGTAACCATTTTCTCTTAGATAAGTGCTAGAAAGTTGTGGTTCTTTCTGAAACGTTTAACTTCGCTTTACCTTTTTAGCTGTGAACAAATAATAAATAAAAATGAGAGGAGAAACCCGCAACTATGTAGTATTAATCTAGAAGAAGATAGCTATAAAGATTAAGAATTTGTTTAAACAATTATTTTTGCTAAATTAAATTACATAATTACTTACTTCAAGTGAAAATTGGACAAAGAGTTGAAAATTTCAGAAAAAACCGCAACTTTGTAGCATTATTCTAAGATAATATTGTTATAATTGATAACAAATTGTCTAAACAATTATTTTTGTTAACTTCAATTGATTATCACCTCACTCTAACTGAAACGTTAAAAATAAGTTTAAAAATTCAGAAAAAAACCTTGACTTTCTAACCCTTTTCTAAGAGAAAGTTGCTAAAAACAATAATAAATTGTTTAAACAATTTAAATAAACATCTAATTATCTGTATAAAGTAGTATTTCATGTATTTGAAACAATCTGCGTTAAAAGAACTGCAAAAAAAATCACACTTAGCGCCAAAAACTCGAAAAATCCATATTTTCGCTTTTGGGGTTTTTTTGGGACCCTATAAAACAGACTTATTAGGGTGATATTTGAAAAGTAATTTTTTATTCGCATTTTGTGACTAATTGTGAAGAGAAATGGTGAATTTCGAACTCGATTCACCCAATATTGAGAATTCTGAATAAAATTTACAAAAACGTCTTTTTTTCTTATGGGAAATATGCGTCGAACTTCATGGGGCTTGCGCCACCTCAAAATATTATTTAAAAAAAACATGGGTTAATTTTTTTGTATATTCCAACGAATTTCCGGGCGTTTCTCATGAAAATTCGAAAAAAAAATTTTTGGAACATCCTATTGAACAATCTTTACAATTTTGATGAAGTATTAAGCCCAACCGAAAAATTTACACCAACATTTCTTAACAAACATCCAAAATGATATCCAGGTAACAGAACAATTTAGTTATATTTTCTATCCTCATTTGTAAGAAAATGTCAATTTTCTTTTTTTTTCATGTCGTTTAATTTGTAATAATTATCTCATAAAATTTCACAATATTTTTATTATAAAAAAAATTTTCTTTTTTAACGGACTTATTGATTGAGAATTAGAACCTGAAAAGATGCTTCTTTCGAATTTTACAACCTAATTCGACCTTAATGAAGTTTTATTCCTGTTGAGGAGAGTGTTATACTCAGGAAACATTAAAAGTTTTATCTTCAATAAAGGATCTAACATCTATTTCTTTAATTTGTTTCTGTCTGAAGTAAGTCAGCTCCACCATAAAATAAACACTAGCCAATATGACAAACTTAATTAGTAAATGCATTATTTTGGTATATTGTATCCAAATGTTAAGGACACATTTTTTAACTTTTTCAATATTTCAATAACGATCCACTATTTTTATTATTATTACCCATTCAATTAACGTATACTGACTGCCATCGTTTCATCGTAGTAGGTTATTTTCCAAATAAACCGATCAATTCTATTAACGGAAAATTAATGTCAAGCAGTAATTAAGTTTGTTTAATAAATCATCAATTTTTATTAGTATATGGCAAGTAATTATTGCTAATTAATTTTAATTATATTTCACACACACACACACACCATGATATTTTGCAAATGCTTTAGCCGAGTGTATCGTTATCGAACTAAATGTTCTAAAAGATTTAAAAGTTAGTTATTCACACTTAATTGCTTCGAATAAATTAAGTATGCACCTCCGAAAATAGCGAAAGAGAGTGCATTTGTTAATTAAGGTAGGTAAAACAATTACTAATTTTTATTTAATGGCCAAATATTCTCAAATATAATTATAAATATATAAACTAAAATATGAATATAATTACATAATTATAAAATTAATTTTTAAATAACGAATTATTTATTAACATTTATTAATTAAAATAAGATACTAGGTGTCTTCTGAAAATCAATTTGTCCACGCACGTTTTTGTCCCATTATGTGACGTGCTATTATCAATAATTCTATAGTAAAAATAATTATTTTCATTATGGTATAGCTCAAAGACCGTCATTTTGCAATGTGATACATAGAGCGAATGAAGCCTGCCTCACGGCGATTTTAGAATCATCAACGTTTAATCTCATTATATACGCTTTGGCATATAAACATACATATATACATAGTGCCTAGATTATGTATAGGCATGCATCGCTTACAGCACCCTAGGGGTTTATGGAACGATTAAGGGTTTATAATCATGACCAATATATTCACTAGATCCCTGACCACATCGCTATTGTGCGTAGATTAGGAAAGTATAGATTTACAAACACGAGCGGTGATGGAGGAGGCTACTTGACACGCTTCTCTAAACTTCACGAAATATGAACCAGAGCCTGACAATAATGTACGTCAATATGTTCATTGAAAAATTGTATCGGACAGTATAAGCATTATGAAATAATATTAGAACTGACACTCCTATACTATTTAATACTTTTTACTTCTTTTCTCGCACGAGGTTGGCTGCTTTTTTTGAGTAAATATGTTGGTATTTTCACGATTTTTTGTGAGTTAGTGATCAAGTAAGTGACTGGTGAAGTAACTGGCCGGGTAACTGATTAAGTGAGTGATAAAGAGAGTCAGTGATCGAGTGAGTAAATACATGAGTAAAACATTTTGAGTAAGTTAGTGAGTGAGTGAGTCAGTAAGTGAATATGCGGAACTTCCAAAGTCAGTGGTAAAGTTTGTTAGTGATCGAGTGAGTGAGTAAATCAGTGAAACTTTGTGAGTAAGTAAGTAAGTGAGTGAGTGAGTGAGTGAGTGAGTAAGTGAGCGAGTAAATATGTGAAACTTTGTGAGTGAGTAAGTAAGTGTGTGGGTGATCGAGTGAGAGAGTGAGTCAGTAAAGTAAGAGAGTAACACTTTTTCAGTAAGTTAGTAAGTGAGTGAGTGAGTAAGTAAGTAAGTAACTAAATATGTAAAACTTTGTGAGTGAATTAGTGAGAAATAAATTTTGTGAGTGATCGAGTGAGTGAGTAAGCGATTAAATAAACGAGTAAAACTTTTTTATTAAGTTAGTGAGTGATTGAGTAAGTAAGTAAATATGTGGAACTTTGTGAGTAAGTAAGTGAGTAAGTAAGTAAGTGCGTGAGTAAATGAGTGATGCAATTAGTGAGTGTATAAATAAGTAAATGAGTAAACCTTTTCGAATAAGTTACTGAGTGGATGAGTATGTAAGTAAATATGGGAAACTTTGTAAGTGAATGAGTGACTGATAAAGTGAATGAGTGAGTGAGTGAGTGAGTGAGCGAGTGAGTGAGTGAATGAGTGAGTGAGTGAGTGAGTGAGCGAGTGAGTGAGTGAGTGAGTGAGTGAGTGAGTGAGTGAGTGAGTGAGTGAGTGAGTGAGTGAGTGAGTGAGTGAGTGAGTGAGTGAGTGAGTGAGTGAGTGAGTGAGTGAGTGAGTGAGTGAGTGAGTGACTAACTAAAGTGCGTGCGCAAAAGTAAAATGGGGCTAAGCGGGACAATGCACGGGGAAAGTACGACACATTAATTCTTGATACAGATAGAATATGATTTTTCAGTATAGTATAAATAAAGGCCTCTTTTTGAGGTAAACCTAAGAAAAAAGTACTGATATTTGTAACATTGTTGTCCTCTTTTCATTAAGGTAACTTACATAAAGTACAAAAAAGAGGTAGAAAAAGAGGTAGAAAAACATAGACGTTGATAGACGTAGATTGAGAGATTGGTAGAAAAATATTAACAAGAATATATGAAGGATTGGATGAGATATTCTCTAACATGTTTTTTATTTTATAATAGATTTAATGTAGGATTTAAAGTAAAACGTTCCTTTAAATTAGCGTTACTGTCCATTATTCAAAACAGATCCTCTTTAAGCTTTGAATTAACGAAATTGTTTGATAACATTGCGACGGGAAGATCTATAAACATTAACTTATTTCAATTTTTATTGAAGCATATTTTATGTTTATTTATATGTCTGGAAATTATTATAATTCCACTATTATTAACAGAGCTAATAGTAAATTTGTATTTGTCCATGTTTTATTTAATGTCGATTCAACTGCATTTTGCACGTGCTCTAATATACTGGCCCTGCTTTGCAACAAATATATTTGATGTGAAAATCCTCGGTGCGCAATAAAAAGAGAAAACCACACCAATGGGAATTGAGGTGGAGAACAAACATTGGAAAATAACACAGGCCGGATGAACGGGTCTCTAGAGAGATTTAACACAACATTTTAAACCCGATATGAGTTTCTTTATCGACTAATAAGTTTATATTTTATTATTCATAAGTCAATTTTTCAATAATTCTCATTTCTAATTTTTTAAAACAATAGTTAATAATTAATAAATTATTATTAAAATCGTCTGAAATAAAAAAAAGTGTCAGAGTTCAAAACGTTCCAAATTGAAAAAACTTTAGATTAGGTACAATTTTAAGCATGGACAATATTTCACATGGAATAAAAGGTGATTGAGCTTGTATCGTTTCAAAATAAATACGTATACGAATTAGTAATTTCAAATTAAATTTTTTTTTCAATTTCAATCTCTCAAAATTAAATAATTTTACATTAAGCTCATGTAACGAGTGGTTCACGTGGCCAGATTCCTACCTTTCTGACAACTTTTTTATATCCTAAGCCAGTGGGCACAAAATTTGGCGACGTCTTTACAACATCGTTACAACATTTTTACGTCATCATAAGACATATTTACGATATTGTAAAGATGACTAAACGACGTCGTCGACATCGTAGCAATGTCGTGAAGACGTCGCCAAATTTCGTACTCATTGGATAACTTATTTTCACTCGAAGCGCCACATCGACTTGAAAATTTGGGATAATAAATAATAGGTGCTAAAATAGGTGGGCCTGATCATATATTTTTATACTTAGGGAAATAGGGGAAATTAGTGGAAATAGATGGGGTAAGGGGGCAAATAAATGGAGGGGAAATGAGGGGCAGGAAGAAAAAAAGTAAGGAAGTGAGGACGGGCTGATGAGGGGAAGTGAGGTGAAGTAAGAGGAACTTTTCTAGCTTCCCATCCCCTTACTTCCCCGCCTATTATTTTCTCACTCTCCTCCTTACTACCAAACCTCAACCCCCCCCCCCTTCAACAAAAATTCCGTAAGATTAACCACTTTTATAGATTTTTGTAAAGTAAATATTTCCAAGATTATTCTCAAAAGATATGAAATAAAAATAACACTTTTTATGAAAAGACAAGAAAAAAAGAATTCAGCAAAAAAGAGTTAACAATTTTAAATTCATATGTGAAAAATGGTTTGTAAATAATTTCAAAAAAATAACTCATTTAAGAAGTTTAGAAGTTAAAGAATCTAAAATACAAAATCTCTACCAAGGAATAAAAAAAATATATAATAGAAAAATAGAAAAGTAAATATGGAATGACTACTTTGAAGGTATTTCCCGTAAAATTAACCCCTTTTACAGTTTCTTGTTAATTAATATTTCTAAGATATTTAAAAAATAATGTGTAAAAAAGTGAATAGAAAAAACTCTGTTGAAACTCTAGAAGCTGAAAGATTCAAAAATTGAAAACTTTATCAAGAAATAAGGAAATAGAATAAAATTAATGAAATAAATACAGACCGAATGTTGCAAAGGAATTTTTCATGTGATTAACCCCTCTGCCAGCTTTACGAAATTAATATAAATATTATAAATGTAAAATAAAAATAAGGGAGGTAACAAGATTAAAAAAGTAAATAAAGAAATAACAATTTTTAAAGAAAAGTAAAAATGAAAGTATAAAAAGATTGTTATCTTTTCATATTTTTTTTAGAAAATAGTTCAAACCTTATCATTTCTGATTTATCGCATTAAATTTGCATATTTTTATTTCAACATTAAGGAATCTCGAAATTCAAAGTAATTGAGAATTTACGATTTGAAATTATGAAATGAATTGAATGTTTCAAAGATAAAACTACTGAAATTGTAAAATTGTTTTTACATAAAAAGTATAATTTATCATTAAAAATGATAAGACCAATTTTTTTAAATTCAACAAATAAATTAACTTAATTTTCACTGTTTAAAATGACAAATTTAAATTCTAAGCCTTTTTTAATAAAACCAAATCATCTCAATTTCAATTGCAAAATTCAGTTATAAAAGGAAAAAATAAAAATTCGGCGTTGAATATCAAAATGTATGATTTAAAAGTTTTAAAGATTAAAAATTAAAGAAAACATTTAATTTATGAGATATCAACTTCGGATAGTTTAATTATATTTTATTTCCATTCTCAAAAAGAAAATCTCGAGCTTTTTTATTTTAAATCATTTAATTTTTAAGACTTCATGCAGATGTGTTATTTTCTCGTGCAATTTCCGCCCCGACTTTATTTCAATTTTATATAAGTAAATTTTGAGATATTCTGTGGAAAGAAAAAATTAAAATGGAATAATATGAAAATAGATCTTCTAATTCTTAAAGCTTGCATTTGACAAATTGTTTTCTCAATATTCCATTCTTTGAAATTGATTCTAAATTGAAGTCTTTTAATTTGATATTCTAGGATTTCCAAGAATTAAAAAAGCTGACAATTACGTATGACGTCAACTGAAAAATCCCGAATAATAAAATAGCGGAAAACTAAAAATTACGATTTGGAAACTTCCCAAATAATTAAATTCCCATATTGAAGAATGATTAATTTAGAAAAATAACGAATAATAAAATTTCCGAACGTTCATAATATTATCAAATTGAAATGTTTCTGAATAATGAAATATCGACGTTTCGAAAATTATTATTGCTTAAATTTAACAATCCAAATAACTTTTTTTCAATTTAAGAATAATTTTTGAAACTTCAAACTTTTGAAATAATTAAAGCAAATAACATTTCAATATTGTAATTTTATTTAATAAAATCTATTTATGAACACATTTTAATTGTTTCAATTCGCGTATTTTACAATTCGGCAATTTTGCAATTCGGATATATTATAATTCTGCAATTTCCTATAAGGGATTTTATGATTCAGGAATTTTACAATTTACTAATACCATAAACTGTCTTTAATTTTATTATTGGGGAATTTTGCAATTCAATATTTTTATTCTGCGGAAATTTTATTATTAAGAAATTATATTATTCAAGAATTTTCCAATTCGGGAATTTTATATTTCAGGATTTTTCAGTCGCCCATACGTATGTATAAAATAAAGAATAAAAAAATTGAAATATTAACATCTAAAATTATTCATTTTCAAACTTACTAGAATTGAAACTAAAATTCATATGGGAACGCGCATTTATTCTTATTTTATCTTTTCCAACAATAAAACATTTTCGTATTTTCAGTGGGAAAAATTAGAAGTGCATGTGATGCATATAGAATGCCTTTACCCCAAAATAGTCAATACACCAGACTCTCGTTTTAGCCACTCGCGGTATAGCAATTCATCGAACTGCTGGCCCACGCATTTTCACATCGGGAGATGCGAGAGATGGTTGCGGCTCTTGCCGGAAAAACGCCAGTAGCTTAGCGGAAAGGCGCAGTACGCGAGTACATGCGGAGATTGCGCAATATTATGCCTTCCAATTGCAACTTCTTAATTTAATAATCTCAATGGTAATTTTTGTAACAGTGATGCTACATCCTAGTTTTTTATTGTATTTTCAGTCAAAATAAATATTATAATATTAACTTTTCCAACGAAAAGTTTATCCACGTACAACTGCTATTATTTGTTCCTTGAGAAAGAATCACATCGCGAGGGCAATAATTTAGCCAAATTTCAATGTCCTCCGGCTGCGGATGTTACGTTCCTTTTAATTTAAACTATAGCATAGAACTTTTTTCGCTTGAGATTATTTGTGAAATAATTTTAATCTTTTCAATATCACCGTCAAATCTTTGCGAAATATTAAAAATATTTTTGAAATATTTTTTAATATTTGTGAAGATGATTTAAATCTTTTGAAAAGTCGTTGAAGTCTTCGTGAAATCTGTTCACTCTATCCGAAATCTTTGCGAAATATTTGTTACATTTTCTAAACTTTGGAGAAATCATAATAATCTTGTGAAATATATTTGGAATCTTTGAAAATATTTTCTAAATATCTATAAAATCCTTGGTAATTAATTGAAATCTTTGTTAAGTATTTAAAATATTTTTTAAGCATTTGATAACATTTGTGAACTTGATCATATCTTTGCGAAAGATTCGGAATTTTTTTTAAATATTTCAAATATTTTTTTAATAATTATAAAATTATTTAAATTTTCCTGAAATCCTTGGGATGCCATTTATATATTTGTGAAATTTTTTTTGATCTATCGTGAAAATTTGTGAAATCTTTGCTAAATATTTGCAACACAAAATTTTGCAAAATGCTTGAAAATTTTAAAAATATTTGTGAATTGATTTAAATCTTTGTGAAATAATTGTAAAATCATGCATGCTTTTGTGAAATATATTTTATATTTTCAAAATAATTTTGAACTCTGCGCGAAATACTTGTTAAATTTTTTCAATTTTATGAAAATCATTTTAATCTGGTAAAATCTTTTTGAAATATTTTGAAATCTTTGCTAAATATTTTATAAATATTTGGTAATATTTCTGAGATTATCAAAATTTTTTTTTAAACTATCCGAAAGCTTTGGGACATCAATTATGCGTTTGTGAAATCTTTTAAATGTATTCGAAAGTTTTGTAAAATCTGTTAGAAAATATTTTGGTAATATTTGTGAAATTGTTTAAATCTTTCTAAAATCTTTATGAAATCTACGCGAAAGCTTTGAAAAATTTTTAAAATATTTGCTCATTTTTACAAATTCGATTGAAATCTTCGCTAAATACTTAAAATAATTTTTCAATATTTGGTCGAATCTCTGAGATTATTAAAATCTTTTTTAGAAACCTTTGGGAAATCATTGCTGTCTTTGTAAAATCTCTGAAATCTATAAAAAATCTTTGCAAGATATTTGAAATCTTTGTGAAATCTTTGATATCTTTGTGAAATCTTTGGAAAATCATTCAAATACATATTTGAAAAATATTTTTAAAACATGCAAAATTATTTAAATCTTTGTGAAATAATTGAAAAATCATTCATAGGCTTGTGAAATCTTTTAGATTTGTCTGAAATCTTTCCAAAATATTTGCAATATTTTTAAATGATTTGTAATATTTGCAAAGATGATTAATATCTTTGTGAATTTTTTGGAAAATTGTTGAAGTCTTTGTGAAACCTTTTTATTCTATCCAAAATCTTTGCGAAATATTTGTGAAATTTTTTTAATTTTGAGGAAATCTTTCTAATTATTGTGAAATCTTCAGAAATCCTTGCCGAATATTCTAAATCTTTGTGAAATATTTGGGAAATTTTTGGAAATATTTGGGAAGTATTTAAAATACTTTTGAAGTATTTGATAATATTTGTGAAATTTTTGAAATCTTTGTCAAATCATTGGGACATTATGTATGCGTTTGTAAAATCTTTCAAATATATCTGAAAAGTTTGTGAAGTATTTGAAACATTTTGTAATATTTGTAAAGATTTGCGAAATTGATAAAATTTCTGGGAAATTTCTGGGAAATATTTGAAAAATTTTTGAAATATTCAAAGACGGTTGAAATCTTTGATATTTGATCTTCGAAATCTATAAGAAATTTTTATGAAATAATTTAAGTCCTCATGAACTCTTTAAAATATATCCGAAATCTTTGGAAATATTTGAAAACTTTGTGATGAAAAATAATTTGAATCATTGTAAAGTCTTTTGGAAACCCTGTTATCTTTGTAAAATCTTTTAAAACTATTCAAAATTTTTGAAAAATATTTGAAATCTTTTAAAAACCTTTTGGCATTCATTGAAATCTTTGTGAAGTATTTGAGATATTTTTAGAGTATTTGCTAATATTTGTGAACTTGTTCAAATCTTTGTAAATATTAAGAATATTTTTTAAATCTTTGTTAAATTATTAAAACCTTTGTAAAATCTTTAAGAAATTATTTGTGCGTTTGTAAAATCTTTTATATCTATCGCAAATCTTTCTGAAATATTTTGAACAATTTAGAAAACATTTTTAAATATTCTTAAAGATAATTGAAATCTGTGTTAAATTTTTGAAACATTGTTGATATATTTCCGAATCCCTTTAAATTTCTAATTTATCCGAAATATTTGTGAAGTATTTGAAAACTTTTTAAAATCTTTACAGTCTTTGGAAAATTATTGATGGCATTACAAAATATTTTACATCTTTTCAAAATCTTAGCGAAATATTCGCAAAGTCTTTTCGATATATTTTTGTAAACTCATTTTTTACCGTAATTTGCATAACTTGGCCGAGAAATGTAATTTTTGGATTTTTCATTATTTCGAATTCTGTAAAAATCTGAATTTTTGATTTTTTGAAAAAATTTAAAAAGTTGTTCTGATAATCTTGTCAACAATTTCAAAAGCAAAATTTTTCTTCTCTTGACTTTTTTTTATATTGCGTGTTTTTTTTTTATTAAAATGTTAATTTTCGTTTGTTGTTTGGAATCTTATGAATGCTATAACTGTAGTAATTTTTGATTTTATAAAAAAAATAATGAGGTTAACTTGTTCGATTTTTTGAATACTACAAATAGCCGTACAGAGAATTTTTGAATTTTGAAAACAACAGTCTCAAAAACATTCAAAATGTTCCCACTTTTTGAATTTTTATCCAAAATGGCTGGCTAATAAACTTAATCTTTAGTTTCGGAGACAAACATACAGGCAGACAGACAAAGAAACACATACACATTTGTACAAACCTGTTTTTCGGATTCAGGGGGTCTCAAAACTCGGACATTTTACAAAAAACTGGGGGGCTGGTCAAATTTTACACAAATCTAATATCTTCTCCGATGCAAAATTTTTTAAATTTAACAATTTAATGATAATTTTAGCAAAATTCCTAATTTTTTTATTAATCTTATGACTTAAGAAATGTAATAAACAAATGCATTAATCAGGCAATTGTCTGCAAAACAATTAGTGTTTTCAATCTCAACTCTTTCAATTACAAATTTAATGATAACTTCAGCAAAATTTATATTTTCTTACCAATTTTATGATTCTATTTAACAAATTTAATAAACAAATGCATTAATTAGGCATATGTCGACAGAAAAATTTGGTTTTTTGTACGTCAACTATTTTAATAGAAAACTTCAGGATAACTTTAGCAAAATTTATAATTTTTTGATAAATTTTATAGTTTTTTCAAACAACGTTAATAAACAAATGCACCTGCCGTCGGAAAATCTCTTTTCTTCGATATCAGACTTTATATTGGAATTCCCATAATAAATTTTTCAATATTCATGGCGAGTTGATAAATTTTATTATTTTCAAAAAAAATTCAACAAACAAATGCGTTATTCGTCCTAGAGAGGTTTCCACTCCAGATAGTGAATTGGTAAACAGTAATATGTTTGTATGTTTGTTCATATTATGTATATATAATAATATTATTAACTATTTATTTGTAATTAATTTAGTATATAATTACTAATAATTATTGATAAATTCGTAAATGAAATAAATGGTTAAATAAGTAAATAAATACATAAAAAAGTAAAATAAATGAATGGATAAAAAAGCAAAGAAATAAAATAAAATTACAAAGAATAATTGAATAAATAAATCAATAATCAAGTAAATAATTCAAATAAAATGAATGAAACATAAAATGCATAAATAAATAGAATAGATGACAAATATATTAGTAAATGAAATAAAAGAAAAAAAGAAAATAAATGAAAAATTAATAAAGTGAATAAAAAAACAAAATGAATAATTACTTGAGAGGTCTAGTAACGAAAGAATTAAATTTATCCCAACTTCTGTGTCTACCATCAAGCTAGTAAGTCAGGTTTTTTGCAATTCTTCTACCGATCTATAAGAAACTTCGAAAAAAATTTCTAAAATTTGAAGAAAAAAAAATTTTGGAATTTCTCTACATTTTGTTCATTTTAGTTGGAAATTTCTGCTTAACGAGCTTAACCTTCATTTTAGAAACCTTAAGAAGTATATCAAAGGCTGATTAGATTGGATTAATCCTTCAGAAGTTAGCGTGCCTACAACATTCAGGGAACCATACAGACAGACGGACATACAAGCAGACAGGCACCGATAAAAGGAATCACGCTGAGGCATATATATAGAGGAAATGCAAAATGTAGGAAGACAAGAGCGAAGAGGGAAGTTAATAGTACTGGTGAAACTAAAGAAATGGGAACATAAGAGGGAGGTGATGACAAAGAAGAGATTATTATATGGTAGTCCAGAGAGAATAGAGGATGATTTGACATGGGTAGAAAGGAAGATCCAGTATAAATTAAGGAAAATAACAGAAGAGGAAAGAAAGAGGGGAAAAAGAACATGGGTTAAGTTTGGGAGAATTCAGATAGATGGAGTATGGTGGGATTGGGATAAAGAATGGGAACAGATAGTAAGAAATGAGGTGCAGGGAAACTAGAAGAGGAAGGAACGGGAGATAGGAAAATAAGAAATACTAAGAAGGATAAAAATATGAGAAACGAAAGTAGGGAAGAATGGAATCTTTGTTACTGGAATATAGCAGGACTAGAAAGAAAAGATAGGAAGTTTATGAGAAATTTAACACAATGGGATGTAGTCATAATGATGGTGACGTGACTAGATGAAAATGGATGGAAAGAGTAATGGGAAGGTTACCAAGAGTTTACATATGGCAAGTGCAAAATGCAAAGAGGAAAAATAAAAAGGACAGAGCAATGGGAAGAATGGTGATTGGAGTAAGGAATGAATATATAACATGGAAAGATAAGACACACAGGAATAAACAGAAAGAAGGATTAATAGTAGAAGATGCAATGATGGGAGGGGAGAATTGGAGGGTAGTGGGGATTTATATGATCGGTGATATGTAGGAGAAAGCAAAGGAGATTAAAGAAATGGTTGAAGAAAATAAAGAAGAGATTGAGCTGATAATAGGTGGGGATTACAATGCGAGAACAGGAGACAGAGGAGCAAGGGAATGCGGAGAAGAGAGAGGAAGAAAATCCAAAGATAAGGTACTAAATTGGGAGGGAAAAAAGTTGTTGAAGAGCCTGGAGGAGTTGGGATGGTATATCTTAAACGGAAATATAGAAGGTGATAAAAAAGGAGAATATACACACTCAGGAAGTGAAAGGGGAACGGCAATTATTCATGTGATAGTGGATGATGAGGTAAGAAAGAAGGTTTTATTATTATACAATATACAAGTTGTGCCATTCAATATTATAAGTCTATAGTCTGCTGCTACTGAAATAAAAAAGGCTCTGCCGCTTCTGTTTTCCACACAAAACTGGTTAGTTAGTTTTGCCATTGAAGTATTTGCCGCAGTTAATACCATCTGTACTAATAAAACGCTAGTTGTCCCAACCAACCTTTTTCAGCGACAGGACAAGCATGCTACGAAAACCTTATTACTTCGACAGGACCGATATACATGGTGTTTCGATATATGAAACAATACAATGTTTTATCAAGGTGAAGAGAAAGAGGGGATGGGGAGGGTTGTGGCACAAAGCAATATTGGGTGTGTACGTGACTCTGCAGGATGGTTGCAGCCGTTATATACATATATATTACACGAGAGGTCACTTCAACCAGTATTTTCCCGAGATTTATCGCCACGGGGGATCTACTACACGAAACAATTATGCTTTTTAACGGAGATTTCAACCCCGCTTTGTTTTGTTCGCCAACCACTAGTTGTCGGTATGACCGGAATATCCCGCGTGCACATCAGTTTCAATTCGCAATAAAATGTTAAACTAGATGTAAATACGGGTTCAGATAGGCTCGAGACGATGCTGCTGTAAAATTAATCATCATTGATTTAGTCGAGGCATCTAACAGTTTTTTTACAACTTTAAGTGTGGGGAGCATTTTTTAAATTCAGTTTTTTAGAAAAGACACGCAGAATCTTTTGTTAAAAATAGCTGGAATTCAAAAGATAATTTTAAAAAGATTACAGTTCCTCCAACGCATTCAATGATTTCATTGGATTTTGTTTCAATGTTTGACAACATACCATTAGATCTTGCTTTGGAGTACGTTGAAGAGAAATTAATACAAAATCACAATTTAACAAAAATAGCAAAAAATGAATTTCTAGTCGCTCCTAGAACTGTTTTTAAGAACATATTTTTCTCTTTTAACGTAAAATATTATAAACAATTAAATAGTTGTCCTATGGGCTCACCGCTGTCTCCTGTAATTTTGAATCTGCCACAGAAAAAACTAGGGGTTCACTCATGTTGCGGCTGGAATGAAGGTTGGTGTCATTTGGAACTTGAGCTCCAATAGATACCTGTAGAGACTCAAATGGGTTCGTTTAGAGCGCACTTGAAAAAAAACAGCATCAAGGACCATTGACAAGCCAACCGCTTGCAAAGTTGGGTTGGTAAGTTAGTGATTTACAGAATATGTCGGTAAAGCAAACACAAACGATATTAATGTTTATTCATTTTTCTTCTTACTTGTTAAGGTATACTTATTTTAAAATTTTTAATACAAAATTAGCTTAAGTCTATAACATCTTTAAATTACCATGATTTAAAATTGCGCATACTGTTCGTTATATTAAGGGTACCTTTTCACGAAGGCCTATTTTGAATTAATCGTGGAATTAATATTTTTTTATATGATTCATTTCTAGCTGTTTTTTTGATTTATGGCAAATTTTATCGGTTGAGAACCTAGAAACGAACTCGATGTTTTAAATTCATTCATCAGTTTATTCAAATTCGACCTCCGTAAAAAGGTACCCTTATTTTATAAACTTGAAAATATACTTAGGTTATTTTCTTAAAATAAAGAAAGAAGTTCAAAGGGGTTAATGCAAGATTCCCTTTTTAATAATTGAATATTATTGATAATGTCTTATTTATAAACATGAGCATAAATAATTCGTTTATCGACCAAAGACTTACAACGAAAATTTTCTTGCATATGAATCAGTGCTCCCAATTTTTGGAACTTTTTGAACTGCGCTTGCTTTGTGTCAGCAACACGATTTGTTACTTTGAGCGCGCGCATTTTAAATTATATAGATATTCAAATGTTATATTTACAATAAATAATATTTGGAAAATGCCTCTAAAGTGATTTATTAATCCTACATAGAATTTTTGAGTGAAAGATGAAAAAATATGGTAATTTTATTACAAAAAATGTTTTCTATTTTGACTTTAGAAAAAAACAAAATTTTTAATTTATTTTTTGTAACTTTATTGATTTTATTTTAGGTAAAATTGTTGTGAATGAAAACAATAAAAATTAGAAACTCAACAGAGACAAGATTAATCATTGAGCTAAAAAAAATGATTTCTTTCTCTGAACTCGGAATTCATAACGTCTTTTTAATTAAAATGGAATTGCATTTGTATCCGTCACTTCAAAATCTTATTTTAGGATTAAAAAATTACGGTTAATGCATTTCATAATCATTATTTATTATAAATATCACATTTGAATATCGACACTATTCAAAATCAACGCGCCAACAGTAACCAATTGTGTTGCCGGTGCGACGCAAGCGCAGTTCAAAAAGTTGCCAAGATTGTGGGCACTGGCATGAATAACCCTTTATATTTACAAGTTTTCTGCATAACCTGCAAATGATAGTTCTCAAGTCATTACATCTATTTGAATTGCGATATTATTTTGTAATGTAATTATCTTCATTAATTTAGTTCCACCAGAGTTCGATTACATGTCTGATTTAAGGTAAATATTGTATTATTAATTAATAATAATATCGAAGTGGGCAAAGCGAAAAATAGGTTCTATAGGAATAGGCTCAATTATATTTGAGATCCTTTCGAACCCCTAGTGTGGTATTATTTAGAGCTCATTTATCGTTTTGGGTTCCTTTTCAGCAAGTAGGGTTCATTTCTGTTGAAACTCCTTTGGAACCAAAAAAGGGTCCCAATGGAAGCTTCAGTTTTTTCGGTGTGGTTTTAGAAGCTGTAGAAAAAAGAGCTTTAAACAAATTGAATTTCTCACCAATTTTATATAAAAGATACGTAAATGATATTTTAGCTATTGTTCCTACAGAAACAATTGATGGTTTCATTGATACTTTTAATAGCATTGAAAAATCTATACAGTTTACATGTGAACTAGAACAAAATAATTCAATAAATTATCTTGATTTAAAAATGATAAAAGTACCAAAAGGTGAGTTGATTACTAATTGGTATAAAAAAGGTTAATGGTCTGACTTCCTTTGATAAATAGTATTTTTAAAGAAAGAATTCATGAAATTTATAATGGTTCGAGTAAGAAAAATAACTGGATTGACGCGTATAATAAATCAGATTTAAAAGTTACGCTACCGTATGTTCAAGGACTCTCTGAAAGGTTGAGAAATTCACTAAAGAAATTTAACATAAATGTTTATTTTCAAAACAATAACACTCTAAAAAAATGTTTACCTATTCCCAAAGATATTGATACTACTGTTAATTTGTCTGATATTGTATACCTCATAAAATGTAATTGCTGTGAAAAAGTTTATATTGGTGAAACAGGGAGAAGACTAAAAACAAGAGTCTCTGAACACAAAAGAGATTTCAGAGTACAAAATTTGAATACAGGTCTATGATAACATTGTTGGAATTTAGACTATTATTTTAATTTCGATTTGAAAGATATTAAAATTCTAGCGAAAGAATATAGCCACATTTATAAATAAATATCGTAATATTTCTATGAATTTCCGGACAGAAATGATGAATGTTAATAAAATATATCAAAGCATCATAAAATACGTTTCAATTCAAAATCCAGTGCTTTGGCGCGCTTTCCTCATTTGCGGTTCCTTTCAATTACGCTTTTAGTTTGTACTAATGAATTTACCGCCTTAATGTATGTCATATTTCTACTTGGCATATGTTCGTCGTCTGTCCATAACTATTATAAAGTTGTTTTTCTTTTCCATAAGGATGTAATCATATAATTAAAAAAACATCTTAAATTTTGAGGTTTTTGTCTTCTCATATATTTTAAAAAAACATTATTTTTTCACTTGTTACCAAAATTTGAGTTTTAACTGGTTTTTATTTTTATTTTTAATATCCCAATTGCCACAAAATTTGGCGATGTCCTTACGACATCTTTACGACATCCTATGTCCATGTCGTTTTGGTTTCTTTACGATATCGTGAAGGCATCGTCAGATGACTTATTGACGATATCGTAAAGACATCTTAACGACATTGACATAGGATGTCGTAAAGTTCTCGTAACGATGTCGTGAAGGCGTCAACAAACTTTGTGCCTACTGGGATTTGACTTGATAACATTGACACGTTTTACTCCGATTTTGAAGTTTCTATCGTTTTTTCGTTTTCACCACAAACAAAATACAGGTAATTTTATCTCTTGTACTTCAAATTAGTTAGTTATATTGTAAAAAAACTGTTGGTATTTATATAAATTTATTTTAGATTTCTTGAAAAAGGCACCCAGTGATGCCGAAACGTCGGAAGGTTGAATAAACGAACTTCTTCAGTACTTCTCGTTTATTATATTTTTGTTCAACAATTTAAAGACAGCAAGACCTACAAAAAATTATACATCTATACGAAATTCCGATTGCCGATCGTCTGCTTTCCCGCTAAGCTACTAGAGAGATCGAGAGAAACTTCCTTGTGTAGAAACACACTTTTAAAATATATTTTACTTTTTCAGAAAGAAGAAAATCTTTTTTCAGAAAAAAATTAAATTACCATTTTTTATCTCATAGCTCCATCTAGCTTGTAAAGCCGTTAAGATGATAACACAGATTCCTTGAAAAATTAGAATTGTGATACCTGGCATAATAAAGTGTATAATTCTGAAAATGAATATTCTCTCGAACTCTTTAGTAGCTTAACAGGAAAGTTTTGACCGGGAATTTGGAGTTCTGTGGTTCGAGTCCCAGCGGCTCGAAAGCATCAGATCTCTTTTTAGGAAAAATTTAATTACTGTTATTCTCGGATGAAAAAAAAGATTCCTTAAAAAATTTGTCATCTAACACCTGGCATAATAATGCGCGTATTTCTGAAAAAGGATTCTTCTCTCGATCTCTCTAGTAGCTTAACGAGAAATCAACCTAAGATCAATCTAAGATGTTTTTACTTACCGTGTAAGCTTCGCAGGTTAATTGAAAGAAAGTTCTGAGATCTGCATCTACACATTGGAACCTGCTGATTTAACAAGCAAGTTGCCTGTATATTAATTGAAGTGGACGTAATTTTCAGCGATTCTAAAAAAAAAAAAAACAAAAAAAAAAAAAAAAAAAAAAAAAAAAAAAAAAAAAAAAAAAAAACTCTTATAGCTCATAAGTTATAAACCCCAGATTTGATCATTTTTCATCCATTTGTCAAGGAAGATTACCCTTGTTGATAATGATTAATTATTGTACAACTATATTATAAGACGATGATTAATTATAATTATTTTATGTACTTTTTTTTACAATACTGAAGAATTTGAACAATTTACCGTGACGAAATTTTTTCGATAAAACCAAAATTAACAGAGTCATAGAATTTTTAGAACCCCTCTCTTCAAAAAAAAAAAAAACCGAAAATGAAAATTTTGAGTAAAAAACGCACGATATGGTCAAAAACCCCCAGAGAACAGGAGTGTGGATGTTTTAAAGCCCTATAAGATTATAATAACAAATTTTTTATTTCTCGTGAAAAATCGAAAATTCTAATTTTGATGAAAAATTCTATTTCTCCGTCAAACTATGCAAGACACGAAAAAAGCCGAATTCACCAAAATTATGTACCCACAAAAGATCTGCGATTTTTTTCTGCAATACTTTTTTTATAGGACACGTAGTTTTTGTTTTATTCGTGAGAAAGTGACATTAAAATGGAAAAGATCATATTTTTGAACAAACGAAAGAAGTTAGTAATAAAATTAAACAACAGTTGTTTATCCAAATAATAGAAAATCATTTGTTGTGTAACATTTTTTATAGCATGGGTTTTTGATGTTTCAATACACAACAAAAAATTAATTGAAAAAATTAAAATCTCGGAGAAACAACACAAGTTGAGGAAAAAATAATTAGACAATAGTTGTTCAGCGAAAAAGAGCTACACATTTTTTATTAATTATTTTTTGATGAAACTCGTAGTTTTGGTTTTATTCATAAAAAATCTAACTAAATTTCTAAACAAACGACACAAGCTATACAAATAATAAATAGTCAAAAGTTTGTAGAAAACAATAAGTCGCCACCTGGTGGTGAAAAATTTAATTAACAATTCTACGCGATAACTTTTACACTCAATGGCATTTTTTTAAAGTCTAGATTCAAACAGAACGATGATTAAATAGTCATTTGTGATTTCTTAAATTATTATTACATTATTTATCACAAAGTTAACTATTTGAAATATGTTATTTATTATATAATAACTAATTCATGACCTATTTACTATTTATCATATATGCTTTAAATTGAATTACATTAACCTTCAACTTTATGAAGTATTATATTATAATAATTGTAAATAAGTATTATGAAGAATGCTAATTATGAATAATTTGTATTGCTTACATTTCAGTAATAGTTTGGATTTTCACATTCCATGCATAGATTTTATTGGCCAGGCGAATGCATTGAATAACCTTATACAAGTGGGAACGATTGATTGCGCTCGGGTACGTTTTCAGTCCCTCTGGAAAAAATCACTTTATTGGTGAATAAATTAGACAAAAAGTATTAAAAAATTCTTTTTTGCAAAAATTACACCTATTCAGTATTTCTGAAACATTTCCTAATATATAAATACAAACAAAAGTATTTACATTACCAAATTATTTAAAAATATATGAGTTATTGCATTTCCCTCTCATTACTGACACCTGAGCCGGTACCTTTAAAAATTTTTCAGTGTACCTTTACCGAGGTTTTGGTGGTTCGAAACCCACCTTAAGCTGTAGATCCCCTCGCCGTGTACTTGACTGCAAACCAGTCCGTCAATGATGGGGTAACAACCAGCTTTGTCCAATATGTCTGGGCAGACTGCTCTCATCAGATCACTTTATTGCATTATAAAAATGCGTCCGTGACTGATGATATATACCGGGACAGCCCCGTGCAAACTGCTCAAATAAAAATCCAACTCTAACCAAAAATTCCTTCGACATGTTGGGCAGTATAAGCCTGTGACAACATTTCAACCCTGGCACACAAAAAAAGTCTTGACTACCAGACAAGACAAATATTTATATACGTTTTTGAGGTTGCTAAATCCGAATCTGTTTTTTTTACTCGATCAGGTCGCATTTTATTCCTAACCTCAAAAAAGTGATAAAAGTTAAAACTTTTTTTCACTTTCTTGAGATTAGGAATGAAACGCAACCTGATCAAGTCAAAGCAACCACAAATTCGGATTTAGCGATCCCAAAAATGCATAGAAATGTTTGTCTCGTCTTTTAGACAAAACTTTTTTTTTCACGTCCCTGTGTGATAGGCAATTATAACTTTAAGTAAAAATGTAAAATTTTAAATAAGATTAAAATAAAATTTCTATTCCTTTTTAGCTTTCAATAATCAAGTTGATGTGAAGAATTCTTGAGACTAAAAACAAGAATCTAACCACCAAAAATAAAAAAAGAGGAAAGCAACATAAAGACGGCTACCGCCTACATTCCTTTTCTTTTCTTTTTTTCTTTCTTTTGTCTTTTTTATTTTTATTATCATCCAATCACAATAAAAAAACATTAGTGAAAAATATTCACTAACGTTTCGGCACTCATACACCCTTATCAAGGAAAGCAAAACAATAAAATTAAATACAATTTTTAGACAGCAGGAACAGCACCACAACAACGATGTTCTCCCTGATACCTAAGAATCAATAGGGAGAGAGCATCGTGGTTACGGTGCTATTTCCGTCTGCTGAAATTTGTTTTTTTTGCTTGCCTTGATAAGGGTACTGCATGAGTACCGAAACGTTGGAGAACATTTTTTGAAAACATTTTTTATTGGAATTTGATAATAATAAAATTAAAAAAGACGAAGGGAAGAAAAAAAGAAGGAAGGGAATTTGGTTGGTTGCCTTCTCATTCCTCTATCCTATTTTTTATTTTTGTCTAAAGGGAAAACGAATTTTTTCTTTTCTATTTTACGCAAAAAAGGGTTAAAAGTGTTTTTTTTTCAGACTGCAATAGGTAAATCTTATATTACCTGCAAAATAATAAATAGTTTAGTTCATGTCAATTCCTTACTTCGCTTTAAGTGAAGCTTTTGTGTCTTTCGGCCCACTGAGGAGCAGTACACGTGATTTGAAATATTGTACAATTCCTGGTTTTTAAAAGAATTTTATTATTATTAATAAATATTATTGAATGAAGTTAATTTATATCTGTTTTGCTCCTATAAAATAGAGGTAATTTAATCTAGGTGCTTTCAGATCGCTATTTATTTATAGGTTCAAAAGATTGAAAAAGAAAATAATAATTTTTTGTGGAACTCTATTATTTATTTGAAAACAAGGTTTTGGTTTGTTCGCCACATGAGATCTTTACAGCACCTAAATAAAATAGTTCATGTAACTTATTTGTAGAAAAATAAGCTTATACTTTTTAAAACATTTTACCTTATCTGAACTTTTAGAAGTTTACAATGCACTATAAAACTAAACAGGATGTCCGAGAAATCGGGAAAAATCCTAATAACTGTCCAGATAAACTATTATTAAAATGAGTCAAAGACATGCTTGAAGTAACTTTTAAGGAGAAATCCAATGTGGACCTTCAATTTGACCTCGATCTTTACCTTCAAGGTCATGTGAAGGTCAATTTTGTGTTTTTTAAAATGGGAACCCCTATATTTAACAGCGACAATCGGAAGAGTGGGCAATTTTAAGTTTAAGCATGTAGTCAGGTCATAGGTCAGGTGTGACTTTGCAGGTCCTCTGAAGGTCTCATACCCGGTATGAGAGGCGAGAGGACTCACGTAAATCCATCACACCAAAAGGAAATCAATTTTACTACGTCCACTTTGTTGCTCCTGAATAACGCTAAACGCGGAATACACAAATTTGACCTTGAAATAACCTTAAAGGTAAAATTCAAGGTCAACTAGAAGATCTTTATTGTATTTTCTCTTTAAAAGTTACTTCAAGAATGAACTTGACCTATTTAAATAATATTTTATCCAGACAGTTATTTGGATGTTTTCAGATTTTTTGGTCACCCTGTAAATTAAAATGAATCGTATTCTCTCAATCATTGACTAAATTAAAAATTCCTTTTTTAATAAGAAGAGGACGCTAAGCGCCTAGAAATAAAGTAATGCAGATTAATACTGCTGCACAAATTTTTTCTTACGAGCTCCGAAAATTTGCATACAAAATTTTTAATTTTTTGTTTAAAAGATATGCTGCCTTAACCAGGCCCATAAATACATAAGGGTTTGATAAAAATGAAAAAACGTTAGAGGCAATAATAGATTATTTATTAATTTACATTGTAACATACAGTTTTGGTGCATAGCAGAAAACATTATTTTAAGAATTGTGGCACCTTTTCAAGATTTTGAAAAATGTTCACGTAGTTAAACAAAGTCTCATAAGAGTCAACAAAAAGTGAAAAAAACCTAAAACTTAAGTTTTGCGTTTGACAAATCACATGCCTAATTATAATCAGAATATCGTTATGTAGTTTTTAAACAAAACCTGAATTGCACAGAGGCGCAATTTTCATGTTTGCTGTGGGCGCAGTTCTCTCTGGATATAATACTGATGTACTACTTTAAAATTCTTTGAGACTGGGCGATTTCTGCCTGTAGGGCTTTCCTTGACTTCCTCTTTGTTCATTGTGACAGCCACTCCACTGAACATGTTTACTTTCACCCGCCTTAAAAAGAGATGACTTGTATATATTCCAGCAAGAACTGTGTTATTACGGTCAAATATTGCCAGGATGTAAGAATTTGATGCAGTTAAAACGAGTCTTTCTTCGGTCGGCATGGGCCCAAGAGAATTATGTGCTCCTCTTAAATGAAATTGTTTATCATCAGGAAAAGTGTATTTTCGAATTTCAAATAACCGGCGCAGATTCGCGTAGGGAATAAGCCGAATAGAGCTAATTTCTTCAGGGTCATATCCAAATATGAGTGAAGAACGACCACTCTGAAAATAAGACCTGCACCCTATCCGAAGAGGTGGGAAGTTACCTGGAGCAGACCTTTCAGCAGAATGTGGTCTACCAGGTGGAACATGCGTATCAGAAACATTAGGTCCGCCAGGTGGGGCAAACCTGTCAGGAGAATGAGGTATGCCAAATGGAACAGATCTATCAAGAGAATGAGTTCTGTCAGATGGAACAGGCGGTTCAGGAAAATGAAGTCCGACAGGCAAAGCAGATTTGCCAGAAGAATAAGAAGCTGTGGATCGAGGAACACCAAGAAGAGGTTCGCCATTAGGCAGACAGTCAAACTGCCAACTCAAGTCTGAAAAAGAAAACAAATTATAGATTTTTTTCAAAGCACTCAATCTTATATTGGCATTGACTGATTGTGATCCCCAAATGGAAATTTAGAAATGAATCGCAGCGCACGAAGCGGCGACTCCAAAACTAACGGTTATATGTTTTGTATGGCAGGAGACAGGTAAAGGTAAAACGTGAAATTATTTATACTGAAACCGCATCTATATCCGCCAGATGAGAACGTAAACATTCACTTATATCCTCCCGGGAGGGTATCTTTCCAATTCTGGTCAGCGAAGGGGAAATGCCCACGCTGCGCTGATTGGCTAGTTTGTCACGTGGTACTGCGAGGTGGTGGAAGCCAAGCGAATATAAATGAGAGGTATAGCAGCGATACAAGCACGAAGGGTTATAAGTGAGCGAATAGAAACGCGGTTTCACTGTAGATAGTTTTTTTAAAAGTGCACGTTCTTGTTAAATCGTATAATTCAGAGTAGATTAAGAAGTTAAAAAGTACATATTAAAAGCACTTTAGAGCGTGAATTTGCTTCATCCAAGGAAGTGCTGTACTATTCCAGTAAGTGAAAAAAGAATTTAAAGTTAAGAGAAAGTGGCAGGATTAATAATCAGGTTTGTGGAACTTTCGGATTCATGAGTGTCTTACTAATAAACATCACATAATTCCGTTCCTAAAATCAGCCCGTACTTATATTGAACGAAATAGATCTTATCTTCTCACAGATTACCTTCCATTCCAATTAAAGAATTCTTCACGATATAACCTAAAAAATATCTTACTAAGCAAATCCTCAAAAAAGGACGCAAATGATTAACACGGATAAGATCATGCTTGTCTTCTAGTCATTAAATTCGGGATTTGACCTAATTACGACCTATCAAAACACTTATGAATCTAAATAGTTCCAAAAACTGGATTTAAATTGTGCTACCCTCTTAACATAAAATTATTTTGAATCTTTTTTCATTTTCTGGATTGAGGCGGACTTGAAGCATTTTCCAGTATTTAAAATCCATACACATACTATATCAATCGGGACGCATTAAGTAAACTTTTGTGAGAAATAGAAATTATGATAAAATACAGATTAAATCGCAAAACCTCTAAATTGCGTATATCTTATAAAAATTATTTGAAATTATAGATGCATTATCTGATTATACTTACCAAGAGAACTCAGGATAACCGTCAAGGAGATGAAGAGTGTATGAAAAATCCTCATTTTTTCAATCATTTGAAAAAATTATTAAGGTGTAATTAAAGAATTGAATGAGTACTTTAACTGAAGAATATACTATTGCTTTCTTAGCTTATATAAGATATGTACGTTTTTTATAGTCGTTATCTCAGAAATTATCAGCGCATTGCTTGTTCTATTTACTCATCGTCACAGTCATTTTCAATACAGAACATTCACTTACTAAACTTCGTAAATACTGATATCACAATTCATGTCATGTTTTACAATAATTTGTTTTCTATTAGGAACAGTTTACTTATTACCTGATGAAACTGACAATTTTAAGTTTTTCACGAAAAACTTTATATGTCTGTAGTTCTTGAGACTGCAAGTTCTGAAAAGTCAAATATGAAAGCTATACATTGGTAACATAATTTTCTTTGTAAAATATTCTGTTTATTTATCCTGATTTAAGTTTCACATCTTCAGAGAGGTACACCTCAACTGGTCTCCTAAATCTGCCCTAAACTTTAATCAATGAAGTCAATACGAGCCTAAGCCAGTTTCAATAGGTTTTTGCACGCTCTTTTTATGGATCCGAAGTATTTGTCTAATTTTCATTTTAAAAAATTAGAAACAAAATACAGAATTGTTAGTTTTCAAGACACACTGTGTAGTAAACGAAAACTCTGAAAATTCTTTATCTCCAAGTTATAACTCTATCTGTTTACCAGAAGTTTATGAGAAGCTTGCCGCTAACTAATTTCTTCTGTGATTTTTTAATTTCTTGCAACCGATATTTATTTTGTTGAAGAAATATGGTGGACCTCACGAAATTCTTTGGCTATTTTTACAATAAAATTTGGTAACCAATGTCGCAAACCTCACTCCTTTAAATAAAGCTATGTGTTGGATCTTTTCTCTTATGTCTCCTAAACTAGTTTTAATAGAGACTCACAATTGGCATAGATAATAAATGGAACTTTCTTCTTTTACTTAAGGTTCTTGAATTCAATAATGTTCCTGACAGGTTCTGGTAGGACAGATTTACAGCTTTAAAGTGATGTATGTCCACAATGCTTTTCTTCTTCTCCATCGCTGCTGTCCTCATTGACGTAGTCTTTTTCAACTCGGAGAATATTTAAGTGCTGAACCCTTTTTTGTACAGTTGAGTGTAAAGGAACTACTAAAAACTTTCTCTTATTTATAATTATGCCGTGATTGTTGACTGAGATGTTATTTTGGTTTTTAAACTTCGATCAATCTTTTAATGTCACAAGAAACTGAGTCCCAGAAAAGTTTTAAGCATTCTTGTTTAACGTCCATCCAGAATTTTTTCCCTGGATCTCTTCTAGTTCTGTCAAAATAGTCTGCTTTTGGCGATGAATCATAATTTCACATACGTTGTGATGTATACTTCTTAAGTTTTAGATTCGCAATAACTTGCTCCTAGTATCTGCTTTCCAATCTTGAGATAATTTGCGTATTGCATAGTGTTGAGTTGGAAAAATATGTGCACACGCAATGCCTTGTCCAACCGTCGAATAAATAAAACATCAGCATCGTCTCGGAAGGCAAGAACATCTTTGTGAACTCCTTGTCCACTCCTTTTTTATGCAAGAAAATCCAGGTCCTTTCAGATACGACAAATGTTTATTAATATTGAAGCACTTTCTTATTGGATTTATTGCCTGTGGCCGTATCCGCCTGATTTCTTTTCTTACACCTGTTGAAAATTCCTATATAGAATCCTACATAGGAACTTTACAAGCACCTGTACATGATCCTAGGATGGTTCCTATGTGGATTCTAACGTATGACTTCTTCAAGGAAAAGTGAGAAGGATCTTATCTAGGTTCTTGCACAGTATGTGTAATTATAATTCGTCGGATGAGTGGCTAGAAATGTTATAATACCTATATTGTCTAGCCTCGATAGCTGCGTGTGTTTGCGCACTTTTGGTTTATGTTTAAAAAAAGTCGAGTCAGCAGTTCGAGGATGTGAATCCTCAGAGTTGTTAGAACTTTTAAATAAATTTAAATTAAATCTTACAAAAAAGATTTCTCCCCAACCTGGTTTATACGTAGGAAACCCTTGTAATATCCTGTGTTATTTTTATATATAGAAATTATTCACGTTTATAGGTTTCCGTGTGAGAACTTCAAAAGTACCTGGGTAAGATCCTATTTCAACAATTTCACGATGACCAGGAAACTTACAGGAACCTACATACAGGGTTTGTCCGGAAAGTAATAGGACTGAGTCAATTTAAAAAAATTTGTTGAGCCATTCGTTACAATTCTTTAAAAACTTTTAAACTAGGCTCCTTCTGCGTCGATGCAGCGCTGCCTGCGCGATTTCCAAGCATTGAAGGCGTCACGGAGGCCATTCTCCGGAATAGCCTTGAGAGCCGTGGTGCATGCTGCTTGGATCCCCTCTGTCGTCTCAAAATGCTTCCCTTTCATCGGCCTTTTCAGGCGAGGAAACAAAAAAAGTCTGGGGGGGCAACATCTGGGCTGTCTTGTCGGACCCGACAATTAAACGAATCGGCTGGGCAATTAAACGAACGTCTGGGCAATTAAACGAATACTCAGTCGACGGTCTGAGTTCAAAACTTTGCGCACACGAGTCACATTTTCGGTGTTTGTCGAAGTCGAAGGTCTTCCAGCACGGTTTTCATCGACGACCTCTTCCCGGCCCTCCAAAAAGGCCTGATGCCACCGAAACACACCACTTCTTGCTAAAGCAACATCTGGGTAAGCCTGCTTGATCATATCAAACGTCTCTGTCGCAGATTTACCGAGTTTCACACAGAATTTAATCGCGTACCTCTGCTCTAACGAACGCTGCATTTTCGGCTTGCACCACTCACAGAAACATGTCGCGTGAAAATGCCTGTCCTGACTCTCCAAGTGCTCGAAGACAACTGACCAGCCGCTCGTTCGTTAGCTGGGAACGCCCTCTACCAAATCCAGTGGGTGCGCGCACGCTCCGAAGTACAGTCGCGGCGGAAGAAAATCAGTCCTATTACTTTCCGGACAAACCCTGTAAGACCCTTGTCACTTTTTCTTAAAGGAGTCCTAGGTAAAAACCCACATAGGAACCCGCATAGGATCATCTACACATTCTTGGAAAGTTCCTATGTAGCATTCTGTACAGGATTCTAAATAGAAATTTTTAATAGGGACTGTTTTCAAACACACCGTGCGCCGATATCTCCATCGATTTCATTTATCTAGAGGTGCAAAACCAGATGATAACATAAGATTTCAGTCTTTTCGGATTTACTAAACAAGTTTTACATACTTATCCAACAAAAGTCTTATCATCGGTCGAGAAAAGCCACTAGATCAAAATGTCCCACTTCTCTTGTTCACTCACTATTCACTTCACGCCTTTGCTTTAGGTTCATAACAATTAGATTTCAAAAACTGAATGATCACACTTAGCGCTGGACTAGCTTTTATATACGTCATCACAACTTCATCCACTTTAGTTGAAGTTTTTTTATACAGTTTAACGATGAAAATTTAGAAATGCGTTGCCTCTGCTCTATCGAAGTTTCTAGAAATTTCTAGAATTAGTTAGAAATCACATAAACGAAAATACCTTTGGAAGTCAAATCTTTCAAAAATGTAAATCGATTAATCTAGAATGTTGGTACAGTGGAGATGATGGCCTATAAAAGTAGCGTCAGCTGTCAGGGGCTTTAGTCTACCGTCGAAAATAGTACAAAGCTAATCATCTAGAGGAATTAAAATTTCTAGTAAAAGTAAAAGTTTCTAGCTTAACTGAAGAATCAATTTGATGTATCCTTACCAAACAAAAATCTCTATTTGTGTTACTTTGAATGGCCCTATAATCTGATTGAATTTAGTTATAAACAATAACTTTAATTTTTAGCTTAAGATGTTAATTTTTTATTTGTCTACTTGGTCATAATCAATATTATTAAAATATTGATTAATTTTAAGACTGAAAAAAAAGCTCTCTAGCTCCGCTGGGATATGAGCCCAGGTCTATATCCTAGCGGAGCTAGAGAGCGTTTTTTTCGCAATCTTAAAATTAATTAATAATTTAATAATATTGATTATGACCAAGTAGACAAACAAAATTAACATCTTAAACTATAAATTAATTTCCCTGGCCAAAAAACTTACATCAATAATAAAATAACTTTAATTTTCTTCGTAAAATTTTTCCACTATGAAAATTGTATGAACAATATACTATAATCTACTTTAAAATGTACAGTGTGTGTTCTCTAACCTAATTTTTGATACCATAATTTTCTTTAGATTTTATTGACGGATATGTAAATGTTAAAATTCGGATTTCAGGTGTTTTGTTAAAGTACCAAAAATGTATCTTTTGTCAATTTCAACTTTCGACAGCAATGGATTTTCCAAACAACGCAACGATGGGTTTTAATTCAAATTACGCTTAAATTTGTTTTTAAATGATAAAAATTTTGTAATAAAATTATGCTTTAAATTAGGTTTTATTAAAACTAAGATAAAAAGTAATTAAAACAGTATTCTGAGTAAGTTATTAACTTGTTTATAATTCCGGTTGCTCCAATAATTACTTAAATATTTTTCATTTTGTCTTTAGTTACAAGATTTCAAATTAAAATTGACCTAGAAGTATAATATTGGTCAAAGGAAGAAAGTGCATTAACTTCAAGTAGAATTTACCTAATTATCAAAGCATTTGGAATTTAAAAATTGATATGTAAATGCGTGAAGTAACGCCGCAAAAGAAATGTGATAATATTTATAAAGTTCATCAAGAAGAGTATTTTGAATAAAAAAAAACTTTTCTCTAATTTTGAATGCTCCAATAATTACTGAAATATTTTCTATTTTGTTCTTATTTGGTAGATTCTGAATCATAAGTTAACTATAAATACAATTGCAGTCAAAGGCCTTTTATTTAACTTGTAGTGGAATTCAACTAATTATGGGAGCGATTAGAATTAAAAAACTAAAATGTAAATGCGTAATTTACCGCCAAATGTACAGAAACGTGCTAATCTTAAATGAACTGCGTCAAAAACAGCTTTTCGAATAATCAAAAAATCTTGTTTCGTACTCTGAATGCACTGATAATTACGTAAATATATTCTGTTTTGTATTTATTTGCCAGATTCTGAATTATAACTAGAGTTGCACCTTTTAATATCCGAGGCATTGCCTTTAGAGTTGCTTGTTGTACGAGACTGGTTAACCTACATATAATCTTACGACCGATTTTCACCTCGCTTTTCTCCTTTTCAGCCATCTGATGTGTTGTAGAGAGAAACGGCACTCCGCTATTTCACACACACACACACACACACACACACACACACACACACACACACACACACACACACACAGAGAGAGAGAGAGAGAGAGACTCCTAAATTTTACAGCACTTCTCAAATTTAATCTTATTGACCTTCCAAGCACTTTTCATTCACTGATACACACTTATGAAAACGTTTTTTCCAATGTTTAAAAAAATGTTGGAACTCACTAATGAAGATGAATTTCAATGATTCTAATGAAAAAAAAACTTTATCACGATTTCCATCATGTACATACGCATTATATTTCGACATTTTCTTATTTTAAACGCAATATTGCACATTTGAGCATTTATAACAAACATACTGGTTTAGGATGAACGTTTGAATATTAAACATAAAGGCTACCCAGTGGGCACAAAGTTTGGCGACGTCTTTACGACATCGTTACGATATCTTTACGACAACTTTACGACATCCGGTATCCATTTCGTTAAGATGTCTTTACGATATCGTAAATAAGTCGTATGATCTGAAGATGTCTTTACGCTATCGTAAAGAGACCGAAACGACATGGACATAGGATGTCGTAAAGTTGTCGTAAAGATGTAACGATGTCGTAAAGACGTCGCCAAATTTTGTGCCCACTGGGTAAAAACAAATTTAACTTTTTCAGAGAAACATTTTGTTACTTCCTTTTTTTCATCTACTTTTTTTTTTAAATTTACTTAAGTATAATAAGGCTCCCTGCACGTAGCATTAGATGTGTGTATACGAGCCGATATTTAAATAATTCGCCAATGGGTCTCAGAAATATTTTCCGCCTAACATATAAGTAAGTACCATATCAGTGAAATATATTCAATACAAATATTACGTGTACATATGAGAATATTATTTTCAAAAAAGTTATATATTGAAAAATCCCAGGCCGGTCATAGTTAAATATACAATTAGGCCTGGAGGGCTCCAGATCGTTTACGAAATAATTTAAAGTCTAGCGAACGTATGGTTCCTGAATTCACTTGAAATAAAATTTAATTTACAGGTATTAAGCATCAGTTGAATTAGCCAAAAATTTTAAGGATTATTGAAGTCTCGTGTAAACAAAATAAGATCTGGCAAACACCCGAATAGAAATAAGATAATATATTTTAAAAAAACAATCAACTCCACTAACTGAATTACTCCCCATCAGTCAGAAGAACGTACGCTCAATGCCAAAAGACCAACAACAGCAACTGAAACACGTACAATCATAAAACTGAATATTTATGTTCATTAAAGAATCAATAACAGTATTAATTAGCAATTATTTTCCATACGGAGGTAATGCTTAAGAGAGAAACTGGGTGCTAGAAAGCCGAGAGAGGGTGAAATACAATAATAAGGTCTCTTTATAAGTACGGATCCTTAATTACCACTTCCTTTTATGGTTAGCGGTAACTAGCCCGTGATGTAGTGTTGATGACCAGGGTTTTCTTGGCAGGAGCCTAGAGATCCTGTTGTGGTGGTGGCCCTCGTAAAAATGATTGAAACTGACCAGTTATGCTCTTTCAAACGATGGTTGCAAAATACGGGAGACAGATAGTACTTTTTATCAGCAAGGTACCTGATACTTGTTAAACGAGCTAGCAACAGACTGAAACTGAAGACGGCAGTGCTGTCGTTCGGGACCTCAGGCAACCTGGGGGAGGACCGCCTAATCCGGGCGCATCCCAGCAAACTTTTTATGCAAGGCCTCACCGAGTTTTAACGTATGGTAACAATTCTGTTACACCAACCTCAGAACTAAGGACCCTCTTGAGAAGATGGCAATAATTTCCCTCCACCAATAACCCTCAGATATGTTCCGCGATAGGAAGATGCTATACAACTTGAGCTCGCGCCAAGGCGCGCGCTCCGTTTAACCCATCCTATAACTGCTTAACAACAGCTGTATTCTGTACCTACATCCCCACTTTCAGCGCCGAGCAAACTTATCCCGGAGCACGCCTTGACCAATCAGTGTTTACTTGAAGATTGTCTCGTCCTTCTCTAGAGGGTTCTTACTAAGGACCCCATAGAAAAGGACGCGACAATGTTCCCCCACCATTAGCCCTCAAAAACGTTCCGGGATGGGAAGTTAGAAAATCGTTGTACCACATGAGCAATCGCTCTGTTTGAAAACTACTGCAACAGCTTAACAACAGCTGTATCCCATACCTACATCCCCACTACCAGAGCCCAAGCGGATTTATCCTGGACCGCACCTCGGCCAATCCGTGTTAACATGAAGATTGTCGCCTCCTTCTCTGGAGGATACTTAAACCAACCTATCTCGTGGTGGTTCTAATAAATAGCTAATATTTGACTATCGAGAAGAGGTCACGAGATGTGCGTCACTGATTCGACAGGGACTTCCACTAGAACGATTCAATGAGTCTTAGTTCCCGGCTACACAGATATCAGAATTGATCTGATTTATTATTTTTTCTATGTCTTTCGCTATTTCGATCCAAAATTTATTTGAGTTTGACCGCGATCAGTGTAAATCGAGGCTAAATATATTCCGGTAGAGTACAGAATTTGCGTATGATAGATAGTGTAATTATAACAGTGTCTTTATTGATATGATATTTGTATGGATTTTTAAATCGCAAATTGTTCTGTGTCCGCCTTAAGGCTATTCATGTTTTATTTCTAATTAATAGAAAATATAATTATGCGCCTGAGAGCAATTCCTTTTTCAAAATTTTCTACTGAAAACTCTGCAATCATAGATATACATGATTTGTTGTCTTTTTTGTCTGGAATCTTTGCTTCAAATACAACTGCTTGCTTTACAATAAATGAGCTGATGATTAGGATTGATGCACTATTTTGTATCAAACAAGATAGTAACATTTTTAACTAAAGAGATTAATTATCAACTAAATGGATGAAGCTTTACGGATAAATTTCCAATAAAACAGTCGCATATTCAACCGTAAAGATGATATGTTAACCAAAAAAATTTATTTATCATCTTTTAAAATTAAGAGGCAAACGGAGAAGGAGGCTTTTGGGATTCTGATAGGCAACGACAGAGGGTTGAGGTAAGACATAAAGGGGGCTATAGAACAGATAGAAAATATGAGGGTGGACCTGAGTATAAGATATGAGAAATGGGAATAGGAGGTAAAAGTGCTGAGGGAAAAAGTAGCGAATTTTCAGAGGGAGATGGTATCGGTCTTGAAAACTTAGAGGGCAGATCAAAAATGGAAGAAATTAACAGGGGGAGCGCGAAAATCAAGGTATTTGGAAATGGTGCAGAATATGATAGAAGAGAAAGTTGGAGAACGTAGGAATGAAAAGGCGTAGCGAACAGATAGAGAAAGAATAAAGGCAATTAAGTTGAGAATGGAGGGAAGAAAGAAGGCACATAGGAGTAATAATATTTTAATAAGAGAATTAAAGCTAAGCAGCGGGGAAGAAAGGGAGGGGTAGAAGCTATTCTGCAAAGCATAAGGTGCGTTAAAGGCAAGGTTGGGAAAGTTAGACCGGAGAAGAGGACAGAGAATGAAGCGACGGTTGTTGAATTGGAGAGCTGGGAAGAAAAGTTGCGAAACAGAAATACTTAAAAACATAGGATAAAGGACGAGAAGATTTTCATTGATCGAGATTTATTGAGGAAGGAAGGGCATGTGCAGAGAATGCTAAACAACAGGGCTAGGAAGGAGATAAACGAAAGGAGAGCAGTGACGATAGGGTATCGGAAAATAAAAGTAGATTAGAAATTGTGGGTAGGGGCGAGGAGAAGGAGGTGTTGGAAAAGGTACAGAAAAGTTTGTTTTGTGGGAAGTAGGGGGTCAGAGTAAAGCAGGGTGGAGCAGTGCTAAAGGTGCTGTAATAGAATGTTGCAGGGGTAAATTTAGGAATTTTATGTAATTAGACTGGCAGAGGCGTGGGTAGAAAGAAAGGAATGGGATAGCGTAGAACTAAAGTTGCCAAGGGGGCATATGTGAAAGCTACATGAGGGGGTCAGAGTAAAGAGGAAAGAAAGGGCTAATAAGGGAATTATAACAGGTCTTAGGGATGGATTAGAGGAAAAAGTTCACGGAGAGGAAGAAGGGGAATGGGTGAAAATTAGGGCAGTAAAGATAGGAAGGAAAACGTATAAGTTTGTGACTGTTTAAAATAAGGATGGGATTAAAAGGGTTAAAGAAAGGGTGGGAGACTTACTAATAGAGACAGAGAAAGAGATAGAGATGAGGGTATGGTGGTACTGAGGATAGACTTTAACGTGGGAATTTGGGCGGAAGTGGGCATGTACTGAGAAGAAAAGAGCTTCGAAAGCAAATCGAAAGATAAGATAATAAATAAAGAGTGGGTGATTTTAAGAGACTGGATGGAGGGAAGAGGCTGGGTGGTGGCGAATAGTATAGCAGCAGGAGACGAAGAGGGAGAATACACGTATGTGGGTAAGATGGGAGTATCAGTGATAGACTATGTCATCATGAATATGCAAGGGTAGACGGAGACAGAGAAATTCGAAGTGAAGGGGAAAGTGGAATCAGACCATCAGCCATTAGGCCTGTGGATGAAAGGGGATAGGGATAGGGGAAAGGGAAGGTAATCTGATGAACAGAAAGGTGAAAAGGAAATATAGGAAGTAGAATGTGTTATGTTGAAATTTGCAACTCACAAGGCACATTTTATGGAAATATTTTTAATTTAAGGTAATTCATCAGCTTGCGAATTATATAGCCTGATATATCACTGAGGCTTCGCGATGCTCCATGATTCATTTCGATCTAGTTTATGATTTACTTTGTGTCTTTTTTGCGTTGTAGAAGTGACCTTGTGCAAAGCGAATTTAAAAACGAAAAGAATCGCTTGCTCTTACGTATGTTTCAGACTTGTAAATTAGCTCGGACCCTGATCGAAAGTCCACGGGAAATAAGGTTCGGCTACATTCGGCTATACTTTAGCGATGATCGTACGGATAATTGGGAACAGCCACTGTACTACAAGACTTGGACTTTTCCAGAGGACTCCAGGATTCGTTGATCTACAGAGGATAAATTTGGTCTAATTCTTAAGTGATTCTAATGTCAAAGCTATATCGGTGCCACCAGTTGTAACTGTGTACATTTAAGAGCGTATAAATTGTATAGATCCATATCATCTCTAATATCCAATTTTGCAGGTGTTTCAAAATATTTCCAATTTGAGCGGTTTCAGATCTAGTCTTTAGACGTGCGATTAATTAAATTGATAATAAGACTTAAATTCAGTATAAAATAGGAAGTTTGAATGATGATAAAAATTAGTACTGACCTCGCAAAGCTCACTTAATTTAATGGTGTAAACTCTGTGGCTCAGGTCCGTACCGCCACTAATCCGATATTATATTCACGTCGCCAGAATTTTAATTGGTATAAGGGAGCCCGTTACTTTGTAAATGTTTGAGTGACGCTTACAGAGAGTAAGAAAAATGTTTTACATTAATTCACTTAAAGCAAGCAGCACCGGGAACTGGATTATTAAAACTATAAGTACCTGTATCGTTTCATATCATGCGGAATTCCTTTAGAACTGCTTTTTTACGCGATCTTGCGGAAGTATCTGAATTCCGACCAATGAGGGAGGAGCAAGGCAGGTATGGCGTAGGTTAAGTTAGGTTGTACATTCTCAAGCGAGTAGCACTGATTCTACTCATGTCGTCGTATCCCGTCAGTAGTTACAGTGTTCAAGTAGAGCAAACTCCTCGCCGCTTGTCCGAGGTTTCAGGCAGGTCACACAGTGTTCTCCAAGAGAGTGATGGATTATTCTTGTTTTCGGCGAATCATTAATTGGTTTCATTCTATTAGGCCCAGAAAGCCTGAAAATCTAATCTAGTTGGCCAAGCAAACCCCAGATCAAGCCCAAAATTTCAGTTGGCTCAGAAGTTGGCCCAGAAACCCCGAAATTTCAAGCTATTAAGGTTAAATTGTCAAGTGGTCACGAGGTGTCACAAAATTATGTATTTAAAATCTTATAATGAAAAATCTTGATTTTATGTGCAATATTATTATTATTTGAACTTGTCTTGGGATTTTATATTTGATTATTTAATATGATTCGCTATTTGAACATGTTTTATGATTCTCTATTTGATATTGTGACATGATTTCATATTTTATTTTGTGCATTTGTTCTATGGTGATATGATTTTCTAATTTTTCTAGTTGCTTTCTCTACATCCTGACTTTTAAAAATAGTACTTTCCACCCTAGTGCCCCCCCCCCCCGTAAAATTATTAATTGTTACTGAAAGATAAAAATGTTATCTTCAACCCCTCTATGAAATGTGTCCCTTGAAATAAGATGTTCTTATAGGTAGAAAATCTAGTTGTTAACCATTCAGCCCTATATTCTGGTGTAGTTGCCCCCCCCCCCCTTTATTAGTATCTGAGATTAACCCGTTACTCTCTACCCCCTACCTTTTACAAAAATTTAAATGCAATAAATTGAGTTAGGCTCTATTGTTAAAGTCTGCGAAATCATAGAGCATCGTTAGGAAAAAAAAAAGAAATTGTTATAAATATTATACAACGAAATCATGCTTCATTTTGCTGTAACAATTTTATAGCGTTCGTGGACGTCTGTCTATAGTTCTAAAATGACCAGGATGTTAAATTTAATTCATTGTGATCAATCTGCGTTAAAGCAGTCGTAAGACCCTTTTGTAAATAAATGTCATCTGGGATATTTTGTTATATAATTCGTTATATAGATTATCCTATTTTTGATTTAAGCTAGCGGGAAGGTTATAGAGAAGTTCAGATTCCGGTACACTATAACCTTAAAATGTCGTTTGTTCTGGCCAAGCAAAATTCAGCATTTGAATGTTAGAATTCTAGTTTTGTTGGTTTTTGAGATTTCGGTCAGTCTTTCAGGTTTTGTTAGTTTTTTTTACCAAGGAAAGGTCTGCCGTCCAACATTATTTATTAAAAGGTTATTTTGAGGTTACGGTGCCGAAGTGTATTAATTCTTTATTTGTATAAAAGACATTAATATTACCAAGGAAGAAGCTACGAAAAGGGTGTAGTACGTAGAAACGAGGAAGAAGGTTAGGGTGATGTGTAAGAAAAAAGAGCATTAAAAGGAAAAATATCTGGAAGACGAGTTGAGAAGTGTTCAGGCACAAGGGTATGTGTTGAAGATAATTAATCGGTTTAGGAAACGTAGGGCGGGTTGACCTGTACGGGTTAGAAAACGAAGCGAGGCTCTTTGACACACAAGAATTAAGTGAAGGGGGAGCCATTACGAAGACGGTAGTGAGAGGGATTAATCCTAACACTGTATAAAAAAGGGTATAGGGAGAGGCAGGAAAATTATAGAGGAATTACGCTAAATAGAAGTATCTATTGGAATTACTAGTAAAAGTAATTACGGTTATGTATAAAGCGTACAAAATATACGTGATGGTGTTGGTAGATAGGATGCGGAAGGATTTTGATGGAAAAGAAATACTACCGGAGACGTAGGCAAGCTTTAGGGAGGTAAGTTGAACTATTGACAATATTGATGTCTTGCAGCACGTAGTGGATAAAGAGTTAGTTAAAAAGAGTGCAAAAGTGTATGCGTTTTTGTAGATCTAAAAGGTGCGTTCCCTTTGGTGGTAGGGAAGGTTGCAGGAGGCAGTGAAATAGAGAAAAGTAGACAGAGGCCTGATCGAGAGAATGAGTTATATATACGTCCCCTCATAAGTATATGAGGGGACGAAAGATAGAGTGAGAGGAGGATAGGAAATTTTGGAGGGTTTCTGGATGGATATGGGTTTGGAATAAAATGAGTTAGACTGAAATGCGCGAAAGTCGAAGGCTATAATGTTCAGGAAAGGAGTTTGTGGAGTTAAGGGCGGGGAGTGGAAGTGGAAGGGAAAATCTATACAGGAGCTGAAAGAGTTTACGTGCTGAAGAGGTAGGTGTATGTGGTGAGAAAGAGGTTGTTGGAAAGGATTACGCTGAACTATAATCCCATGGGGCAGACAGGAAGAACGAGTTTAGGGATTATAACGGGTAGATAAGCGTGTAAATATGAGAAAAAATTGTCGGAAGATGTAAGTGGAAAGGGAAAGGTATTTTATAAGGAATGGATAGCAAATGGATAAAGTCGGAAGGCTGCACGAGAAAGGAAGGAAAGAGGGTATATGAGATAGTTAAAAAGAATTAAAGGGAGAAAGAGAAGGCAGAAGGGATGGAGAGAACCAGGACGTAAAGGTTTAACGGGAACTATTTGTGGATTATGAAAGGTAGAGAGCGCAATATTTTTGTGAGAAAGGAGAGCAAGGCTTTCTAGAGAGAAGATGATGTGTGAATTCTTCAGGAAGGGGGATGCAAAAGTGAAGCACTGGTTGGAGAAGTCTGAGGAGGTGAAAAGGAGAGGGATAAGCAAAGTGGTATAAAAGCAAGCAGAGAGAGAGGCCCAGCCTCGTGTAAAGCCGAAAATGCACGAGCAGGAATCCGAGCTCTCCCGACCTCACGAATGACGATCTAGCAGCTGCTCGAATTTATTCAGGTTTTGAAATCCCGAGTTACCTTAAAACCATTAGGCTTACTACGAAGAGGCAAGTATAATTGACTTTATTTATGTAGATATAGGAGACAAGACTTCTGGGTCTAAAATGTTTCAAATTTAGTTCTGCATGCCTTAGTCATATTTTTAGTAAACAATGGATTTTTAACAAATAAAAAACAAATATTCGACGAAATAGTTAAATTTTCAACTTAAGAAATTGCTTTTAAGAATACATTTTTTAACTTTAACGTTGTAGTTTATATTGAAGTTTGCAGTTGAAAAAATTAATTTTTAAACCCAAATAAATGCGATTTTATCCACAAAAGAAATTAATTTTTATCTTAAACAAATTAATTTTTCAATAAGAATAATTCGCCATAAAAGTAGATAAATTTATAACTAAAAAAAACATTTTTCAAGAAAAAAATTGGTCAACAAAATAGTTGAATTTTCATCTATAGAAACGAATTATAAACAAAAAAAATAAGTATTCGATCAAAAATGGACTAATCAAATTTTCAGACCAAAAATGGAATTTTCAACGAAAGAAATTAATTTTGAACTAAAATTATTATGTTTGAACGAAAAATTGGATCGATAAATTTTCAGTTGAAAAATAATTATCAACCCCAAAAAATCAAAGTTTCAACAAAATATTCAAATTCCCAAGAAAAAAGTTAAATTTGCAAACAAATATTTTAGTTTTCAAGCCAACAACTTTCTACCGAAAACAGAATTTCAAAATTTTCAGAATAAATTTTAAAGCAGTAACAATTTTTGTTAACAAAATACATAAATTTTTACTACCAAAAAAGAAGAATTTTTGACTGAGAAAGGTCAATATTCTACAAAAAAAATCAAACAAAAATGATACCATTAAATTTTTAGTATAAGAAAATGTTTTTTCAACAACAACAAAAATCGAATTTTCAACAAAACAGTTAAATTATCAACCATAATAGTTATTTTAAAAAATTTTAATTTTAAAATAGTTTCATTTTCGATGGAATAAATGAATTTCGAACTGAAAATTGTTTTTAAAAAAACATACAATCGAATTTACAAAAAATAGTTCAATTTTTAAACATATAGTTAGATTTTAATTTAAAAAATTATTTTTCAACCAAAAATGTTTTTTCAACCAAAAATTCTGAGAGAAAACTAAAATCGTTTAAAAATTTTCAATCATTTTTATTTGCAAAGATGTACTTTAAAAAAAATCAAAAAGATTTTGAAACACATCAAAATATTTCCTCAAATTTAAAAGAGCGTAGAATATTTTAAAGCAAAATGTTTCAATTTGATAAAATTAAAAAGTTTTTAAAAACATAAATAAACCAGTAAATTTAAGAAATATTTAGAAGAATGGAAGAGATTCAAATCTAATTTTAGATTTAAATTTTTAGAAATTTAGATTTTCAAAGATTTCGAAAAAATAAACTTTAGAAGCTTTAAGGGTATTCAGAAATATTTCAAGGAGATAAATTTATTTTTCTTAAAATTCCTTGTGAAAAATTTAAAAGATTATGAGTCAATTTTTTCACATCTTGAATTAAGGAACATAATTCTTATTAGGCCTTCTTGTGCAATTTTGTTAACAATTTTTTTAATTATATGTTGCTTTAAAAATCTACTTTCAAATTTGAAAAAGTTTAAGACATATTCAGAAATTTTGAAAGGATTCAAATAAGATTAAAACTTGTAAAGACTTTTCAAGAATTTTGTGAGTTTTCACGAAAATGAAAAAAATTATTTTAGGTTCCTAGAAATAATTAAAATAAAATTTTATTTCGAAAAATTAATTTTAGGAGATTATTTTAAAGCATTTCAAAACATTCAAAAATCCGTCAAAAATTGTCAAAGTATCTGAAAAATTTTTAAAGGCAATGCTTTTTTTAATTTTACAAAATAACAAAAATCAGGGAAGATTTAAATAATTTTGAAAGATTAGAAGACCAGATAAGATTAGAAAAAAAGAATTATTTTCTTAAGTAACGTGTGAAAATTTTTAATAATTTTTTATTTTGTAAAATGTGCTTTAAAAGAAAATTAAAGAAGATTTTTAAACATATCATACAATTTCCTAAAATTTCGAAAAAGAGTGTAAAAGGTTTTAAAATCAACATTCTTTAATTCGATAACATTACAAATTTTTTAAAAGTGCAAATAATCGAATATATTCAATAAATATTGAGTAGAATTGATGAGATTAAAAAAGAATTTAAAGTTCAGAGGGGTTTAAGAAACGTACGATAAACTGATTTTAAAAACTGAAAAACTTAAAAATTCCTGTAGAAGAATAAGAAAGATACGCCTGGAAATTGTCTACAATTATCAGTCTTTAAAATTAAAATTCGAATGATTTTTTTTTTAAATTACTTTTAGCACATTTCTTCTCAAGCAGAATCCCCGATTTTTATCGCAAGAGATTCAATTATTTCCAATCAGAATAAGTAATTACATAAATTTTGAAAATTAAAAAAATATAACTTGGAATAAGTAAAATGAGATTCAAAAAAAGTTTCTTTTAATTATACATACAATTTTTTAAATTATTTCTAAAAATATGGAAACATTAAAAATTGTAGTATTTAAATACACTTAACATTTCAGACTTTTGTATTAATTTTTGATAAGATATAATAGATATGTGCGTAAAATGAAAAAATTATAATAAAAATCGATAAACGAAAAATTTTTTTGGAATGAATTCTAACAGAAAATTGAAAAAAGATTACAGAACATTTTTTATTACTTCCAGAAATGTCTAAAAAGTACGTAAAAAATTTTGAAGAAAAATTTTGTAATTTTTCCATATTACTTAACTTTAGAAAAATTAAGAAATGTAATTCTTTTAAATTTGAGTAAGTTTCAGAGATATTCAAAAATTTTGAAACGATTTGCATATAATGAAAACTTCCAAAGATTTTTAAAGGAATAATTAACATAATTTTTTATTTCGAACAATTCATTTGAAAAGATTATGTTTAAACATTTCAAAATATTGCAAAAGATTTCAAATATTCTCAAAGCATCTGAAAAACTTTGGAGGCATTTTTTCTTAATTTTGCAGAATTAAAAAAAAAACAGGAAAAATTTGAATAATTTTTAAAGATTAGAGATTGAAAGGTCTGACAAGATTAGAAAAACAGAATCATTTTTTAATAATCGTGTAAAAGTTTTCAAAAATTTTTTATTTTAAAAAATGTACTTCAAACAAAATTCAAGCAGATTTTTGAACGCATCGAACGATTTCCTGAAATTTAAAAGAAGATTGTATAATACTTTAAAGCAAAATACTTCAATTTGATAAGAATAAAAAGTTTTAAAAAGTAAATAATCAAGTGAATTCAGGAAGTATTTAGTAGACTTGATGAGAATCAAAGAAATTTTGACTTTAGAAGTGTTTTAGAAACGCAAAATAAACTTTAGGAACTTTAAAAGAATCTCGAAAGGGTTCAGGAGAATAAGCATGGTTTCTTAAAATGTTTCGTAAAATTTAGAAGATTATAAGGAAATTTTTTTCTACAATTTAAATGATTTTTTTTAATTTTTGATAAAAACTCGAGAGAGTTACCAATATCTTGAAGAATTCAAAACGTTTTAAATAGATAAGAAATTTTCATAACATTTTTTAAAATCCTATAAAATAAAAATAAAATATCTTAAAAATCTCCTAGGATCTCTTCTGACACATCTGATATATTCGAAAATCTTTTTTTAATTTTCTTAAAAATCTTATAATAATTATTTACATATAAATTTATAAACTGATCATACTTATTTTATTGTATATGAAATCTTTACAAAATCTTTAATGCCTTAAAACACTTATCTCAAAATTACAAAATTTAGCTTTTACAATTTTATTTTAATTGTAAAATAATTGTAATTGGAAATTGATTGTAAATAATTGTAGAATAAATGCAATAAAATTTATTTTATGGAGAAATAACTAATTTTTATAAAAAGAGAAAAAAATTGTTAAGGTAAGTCTTCGTAGCATTTTAATAACTAATGAACATATTTTTAGATTATTTTTCCTTGATTCTGGCCGAGGGTCAAACATGGTACAAAAAACCGTCGTGAAATTTCAAATAAAAACTATACTCTCTATACATTAATTTTTTTAAATTAAGAATAATAATACTTTTATAAATATTGCCAAAATTTATTTGACTATGATACACAATGATTTTTATTCAAAAAATTCCTGTAAATATTTGGTGTTTTTTAAATTTTACGATATTTGTGTACCATGTTTGACCTTAGGGAATAGATTTCAGGAATAAAATTATAAAAATATCTCCATTGGTTAGTAAAATACTATGAAGAATCGCCTTTCAAATTATGGTTGAAATTGAAGAAATAGATTTTTCTCTTATCGTTTTTCAGCATATGATTTTTCACTAAATGTAAAGCAGATTAAAATAAGAAAGTTCAGAAATTCATACAGTTTTCTGTTCAGAAAATCCCAGACATTTTTAAATAGAATACCTATCCACACCACATTCAAAGGAAAATTTTATAACATTTTTGTCAAAAGATCAGTCTTTTGAATGAGGTCAAGTTAATAACTTTTTGGCTTGTTCTCTTAAAATCCTCAAAAAAATATTAGAAAAATTCGAGTCTTTTTAAAAGATGATTAGGACATTTAGAAGTTTGGAAGATATCAACGAATAATTGAGAAATTTTGAGACATTTTTTCAAGTTTTCAAATATTTCCAATACGTTTGAAACAAAAAAAAAATTTTAACTTACTACATTTTTCAGAAAATTTTAAAAAAGCATTCAAGATATGAAAAAATTTACTCATAATCTTTTAAATTTTTCACAGGAATTTTAAGAAAAATAATTTTATCTCCTTGAAATCTTTCTGAATTCACTCAAAGCTTCCAAAGTTTATTTTTTCGAAATTTTTGAAAATCTACATTTCTAAAAAATTTAAGATTAAGATTATATTTGAACCTCTTCCATTCTTCTAAATATTTCTTGAATTACTGGATTATTTACGTTTTTTAAAACTTCTTAATCTTATCAAATTGAAACATCTTGTTTTAAAATCTTCTACGCTCTTCTTTTAAATTTTAGGAAATCGTTTGATGTGTTTCAAAATCTTTTTGATTTTTTTTTTCAAGTACGTTTTTTTAAATAAAAATGATTAAAAATTTCCAAACGAATATTAGAAAAATAATTCTTTTTTCTAATATTTTCAGACATTCTAATCTTCTAATTTTTAAGAATTATTCAAATTTTTCCTGATTTTTTTTACAAATTTTAATTATTTTTTAATCGTTTCAAAATTTCTGAATATTTCGTAAACTTACTAAAATTTGAAAGCAAATTTTACAAACCAACATAAACATAACAAAAAATGGTGCGACAAAATTGCGCAAGAAGGCTTAATAAGAATTAAATTCCTTATTTTTTCTAAAATTATATAATATGGAAAATCTACGAAATAATTTTAAAAAATTGTGATATTTTTTAAAATTTTCTCTCAGAATTCAGTCCATTCCATTTTTGGTTGAAAAATAATTTTTTAAAGGAAAATCTAACTGTATGTTGAAAAAATGAACTATTCTGTTGTAAATTCGCTTGTGTGTTTTTTTAAAAACAATTTTCAGTTGAAAATTCATTTCTTCCATCGAAAATAAAACTATTTTAAAATTAAAAGTTTTTAAAATAACTATTTTGGTTGATAATTTAACTGTTTTGTTGAAAATTCGATTCTTTTTTTTGTTGAGAAAACATTTTCTTATACTAAAAATTTAATTGTATCATTTTTGGTTGAATTTTTTTATAGGAAATTGACCTTTCTCAGTCAAAAATTCTTTTTTGGTAGAAAATTATTTTTCTTGTTTAAAAATTCATCCATTTTAATCAAGAATTCATTTCTATGGATGGAAATGCATTTTTTGTTGAAACTTCTTTTTTTCGGTTTAAAATGGTTAAAAGGTCATCTATTTTTTGGAAATTACACTATTTTGTGAAAAATTGAAGGTTGTAAATTCATTTTTTAAACTGATAATTTAACCGAGTTTCGTTGAAAATTTATGTATTTTGTTCAGAAAAATTGTTGCTGTTTTAAAATTGATTTTGAAAATTTTGTAATTCTGTTTTCGGTAGAAAGTTATTGGTTTGAAAATTGAAATATTTGTTTGCAGATTAAATTTTTTTCTTGGGAATTTAAATATTTTGTTGAAACTTTCATTTTTTGTGGTTGATACTTATTTTTCAACTGAAAATTTATCTATCCAATTTTTCGTTGAAATATTATAATTTTAGTTGAAAATTAATTTCTTTTGTTAAAAACTCCATTTGGGGTCTGAAAATTTGATTAGTCCATTTTTGATCAAATACTTATTTGTTGAATTATTTTTCTTTAAAAATTAATTTGTTCAAGATAAAAATTAATTTTTTTGTTGATAAAATCGCATTTATTTGGGTTTAAAAATTCACTTTTTCAACTGCAAACTTCAACATAAACTACAATGTTTAAGTTAACAAATGTATTCTTAAAAGCAATTTCTTAAGTTGAAAATTTAACTATTTTGTCGAAAATTTGTTTTTTTTTGTTAAAAATCCATTGTTTACTAAAAATATGACTAAGGCATGCAGCACTAAATTTGAAACATTTTAGACCCAGAAGTATTGTCTCCTATATCTATTTACATAAAGTCAATTATATTTGCCTCTCTGAGGTAACTCGGGATTTCAAAACCTGAATAAATTCGAGGAGCAGCTAGATCGTCATTCGTGAGGTCGGAGAGCTTGGATTCCTGCTCGTGCATTTTCGGCTTTACACGAGGCTGGGCTTCGCAGCATTTAACAGAGCCGACTCACCGACACACTACGTTTGAATGTGTCGCTCCTAGATTGGAGTGGTGGGTGGCCGAAAAATCCCACGTTCTGGAGACACTGGGTGGTATGCTCCTTTCTAGGTGCATAAAATGCATCATATTTTCAGTCAATTAGAATAAAGCTAGAACCAGACCACTTAAAAAAACCTATTTGAGTGATTGTACTTAACCATATAGATCATGTGGTTAAAATATAACATCTTAAAATTCATAATCGTAGGAGAAAGGTTGTCATTTTTTATACATGGGCTGAAAATCAAACCCGAGGAAGCGCTTCAAGGGCACGCACCACACTGTCACGTGACCAGTTCTTTGAAAGGAATTCACTCATTAAGTACCAATTACAATTGATTACCCATACCAGACAGACTTTCATATTTTGGCCTTTACTTTTATCTGGTACGAAAAATTTATTAGAGTTATTATTCTTTAAGTAAGTTTGTTTAGTAGGAACCGGTCATCTTTGTACGTAGCAACTTGGCGCGTTCCAATTCAGGCGTGCACCGTCTGCACCAGTGGCCTGGATTAAAATCCTGGTCCTGAACATATATAACCGTTAGTTCTGTGGTCGCCGCCCCGTGCGTACTCTGTCGTATCCAAAGTTCAATTTGAAAATTGCACAAACTCAGTACTTAACGGACGACTTTGAACTTTACGAAAATATTAAAATTCTATTTCCTGTTGCAGAATTAAGTTCACAGCTTGACTGCTTACAAAATGGCGAACTTTTTCCTGGTGATCCTCATAACGGTACTTCTCACTCACGAGACAGGTCTGTTTTTCCTGGCAGACCCAATTCTCATGTCAGGCCTGCTTCTACCTCCGAGCGTTCTGTTCGTGCCAGGTCCAGGTCTGCTCATGGAAGGCAACCATCCTCACACATACTTGGATATAAACCGAAGAGCTATTTGTTTTACGACATCAAACAATGATGTCATGGCAATATTCGAGTATAATAATACAATTCTTCAAAAAATATTGTCTCGGAGCAATTGGCTGCATTTAGAAAATATCAGAAATATATAATACGTTCCCCCAAAAACTACCACAAGTCACACATACTAGGCAGTCTGATAAGTCCCTGAAAAATGAAACACGGAGACGTTTTTTTGGCCAAAGTCGGTTTTATTTTTCAACATAATCTTCTTTTAGGTCGATGCAGCGAGTCCAACGATTTTCTAACTTTTTGATACTGTCCAAAAAGTACTCGATCGGAAGGTCTCCAAAATACGCCTCAGTTTTAGCTATGAGCTCCTCATTTGAGTAAAAACGCTTACCGGTGAGCCATCTCTTCAGGTTAGGGAACAAGTAATAGTCGCTGGGGGCCATATCTGGTGAATACGGTGGCTGAGGAACCAATTAGAAGCCGATTTCATGCAATTTTGCTTGTGCAACTAAGCATGAATGAACAGGCGCATTGTGGTGATGATACAGCGGTTTTTTCTTCTTCAAATGCGGTCTTTTTCGGCGATTTCGATTTTCAATCGCTCCAATAATGATGAATAGTATGCTTCGGTTATGGTTTAACCTTTTTCAAGATAGTCCACGAATATTATGCCAGGTGCATCCCAAAATACGGAGGCGATAACCTTTCCGACCCATTGTTGCGTTTTTGGACGCTTCGGAGCACTTTGGCCCGGTGGAACCCACTGAATTGCCTGTGGCGTTGACTCAGGAGTGTAGTAGTGGATCCAGGTTTTATCCATGGTTATGAATCGGCGCAGAAAGTCGGTCAGCTTACGCGAAAATAATGCCAAATTCTGCTGGGAAGTTGTCACATGAATTCGTTTTTGGTCCACTGTGAGCAAACGCGGAACCCATCGCGCGCAGAGCTTCTTCATGTCCAAAACTGAATGCACGATATTGCACACACATTAGCTACCTCTCAATTTCATTTTGGGATCATTCAACATCATATCATGGATTTTTTCGACATTTTCTGGTGTAGTGACATCTTTTGGGCGCCTAGATCGTTCAGCATCAACTGTGCTCTTACGGCCACAACGAAACTCGGTAAACCACTTATGAATCGTTCCAATCGACGGTGCAGAGACCGGGTAATACTTATCCAGCTTGGCCTTGGTCTCGGATATCGTTTTCTTGCGAAGATAGTAGTGTTTGATCAAAACTCGAAACTCAGATTTTTCCATATTAAAGAAAACTCGGAGGTTAGTCGCATCTCAGAGCTGGAACTTACAAATGCGTAAACATAAATGGCTGAAGTTTTGACAGGCTTCATTTGAAGGATCAAGCTCGACGAAAATGGTTCACATTTGTGAAGCGCATTTTGAAAAATGTGAAATTGATTTATAACTTCAAATGATTCACATTACACTTAAAAATTTCCCTGTAATTATGATTTCCCTTAAAACTACCCTCCCACGTGATCGTATGTAGCAGAACATATAAACGTATGTAAAAAGCATAAAAAATAATACAACTTAGAAAACACGGTTCTTTGATATTTTTTTGCTTTTTTTTCTTGCCAATGATATATAATACGTTTCCCAAAAACTACCCCTAACTCATACATATCTAACGCTCGTGACCAAAAACGTTTTAAAAATTGGAAAACCACCTTGAACTATGTAAAAATGATTTAGAACTCGAAGCTTATTACTTGACACTTGAAAATTTTCCTCTAATTATAATTTTCCCGAAAATCTACCCTTCCACGTGAACCCCAAAAGGAACACAATTTATTACGTCCACGTCGTTCTTATGCTAAACGTAAACGTAAACTGCTTGGAAAAACTTTCAAAAAATCTTGAAGATCATCACCAAGATCAATACAGAGCTCACCATTAAATTTCTCGTTGAAATTTACTTCCGGAATTGCACTGACCTCTTGGAAAATTTTTTCAATTTCACATAACCTCTAACTGTCTTCCAACATTTAAAACGTGTTTGGTCACGAGGGTTAGGTATGTATGCCTTAGAGGTAGTTTTTGAGAA
>NC_046657.1:147971573-147981225 GCF_010883055.1 Belonocnema kinseyi
AAATCTTTGCGCTGGAGAGACTTATACATACCTGGGCGTTCCACAGAACCGCATTCAGGATATGGCATCTATAAAGGATACTCTCCGAAGCAGATACAAACGTCTCATCGGGCCGATTTGTTCTTCCGAAATGTCGGCGAGCAACAAAGTATCTGCAACAAACATGCTTGCCGTCCCGGTAGTACGCTAATGGCCTAAAAAGCATCCCTGCGTGGCAACAATATGCTCAAACACTTGCGGATAAAATGCAGCAGGCGGTAGACCTTGGGTCGCACCGTGTTCTTAGGGTGCACGAGGCTTTTTCTGGACGAAGAACGAGCTCAGATCTCTTGATATCGGGTCAAGAAAGGTTATTCACATAAACAAAAGCATGCATCTTAAGTCTTCCGTTCCGCGACTGTACATCTCACGCCGTCAAGGGGGTCGCGGAATATTGAGTCTTGAATGTCTTCACAACAGGATTATTCTGGGTACAGCACATAGAGTTGCAAATGGAAGAGACCCTCTTCGTAACATGGTCAGGAATCACGAAGAAGTGGGCAAAGGAGCAATTTCTGTACAAAGCAGCGGAGGAGGCTGCTGAAACAGTCGGACTTGACTTCAGAATTAGGGGTGAGCGAAATGCATCAAATCTAATCTATCTCGAGTACTCACTCCTGAAAGCCCGGATTAAGAAAGCACAAGAGAAAAACTTTCGTGAACAGCTCTTTGATAAGAGGATGCACGGTATCTTCCACAGAAATGTGAAGGATCCGTCAATGTCTTGTGAGCTAACGTTTGCTTTCCTTAAATCGCCCGGATTGAAGTCTGGTACAGAGGGTTTCATTTTTGCATGCCATGACGGTGTCGTTTTCACCTTAACATACCGTCGTCACATTTTCAGCCAAGACAATCCCGATGATAGCTGCAGGGCGTGCTATGCACACCCCGAGCATGTAGCTCACATACTATCTAGTTATCCAACACACGCGGGAACGACCTACAATCAAAGGCACAATGTGGCACTAATAGTGCTTTATTATCATCTCTGTCACTCCTACGGCATTCACCTTCATATCGCTCCTCCAAATGCTCCTAGGGAAATTAAGTCAATTGTCGAGAATGGGAAGTGCCGCATATACTGGAACTTTATATTCTCGACAATTGTTTCTGTTGCTCACTCGAGGCCTGACATGGTTCTTCTTGACTTCGAGAAGCGAACCATGTTCGTTATCGAATTTTCGGCACCAGCTGACAAAAACATCATAGCCAAGGAGAATGAAAAGAAAGAGAGGTATCAAGACCTTATAAGGGAGTTGCAACGATTGTAGCCGGAATATCCTGTTAAACTGATCGTCCTTATCATCGGCGCTAGAACACTTGCGGGAAAAATGCAGAAGGCGACTGTCCTTGGTTCACTTCGTGTTCTTAGGGTGCACGAGGCTTTTGCTGGATCATCGTATTGATTCCTTTACAGACTGTAACGACCTATCTCACGGTTGTGTGACGTGGTTGTGGCTGAAATTTTACCGCGATTTCGCTGAAGCGGGTGCAATTTTTCAGATTAGTACCCGCTCCCGGCGAAATCCTGCGGTTGTTGGAGAGAAAAAAAGGGCAAAAAAATATCAACTGAGTTTTATTACTTCTAATGCTTTTATCATACACACACATGTTCTGCTGCATACTTTCACGTAAAGGGTAGTTTTTAGGGAAATTATAATTAGAGTGAAATTTTCAAATGCAATTTAAATAATTTGAAGTTTAAATCATTTTCACGTTGATCAAGGTGGTCTTCAAACTTTCAAAACGTTTTTGGTATCGAGGAGTATGTATGTATGAAATAGTGGTAGTTTTTTGGGAAATGCAATATATGTCATCAGAGAACAAAAAAAGCAAAAAATCTCCATAATTGTTCATCTCATTATAATAATTTTTAGTGAGTTTTCGTGGGTGGCGGCGGTTAGTGGACATCCTGCTAGCGCCGCCACAGTTTTCTCCGAAGTTTAAAGAGCAAAAAAATTTTTTTAGCATAAAATTAACAAAAAAAAATGGCGTATTCCATTTTTTAATTTGACTTCGTTAAAGATTTCGTTCTTTATTTTTGTTTGGAAAGAGTGAATTAATTAGGATTCTGTCAATGTTTGTTTCCTTCTCGACATTAGCAGACACGTAAAAAAATAATACTTGTATTCTGATACCAAGAACTGTATTTTATAGGATTACCAGAAAGTTTTTGCATGATTTAAAATATAAAATTTATAAAAATGAATACGGATAATATTTTTTGCAAAATTTACAATAATTGTTTTAAAGATTAAAATGGCCTTCATAATTGGTACTATATACATTTTTCATGCAAACACCGTATTTCGGTAAAAAGTAAATGACTATATACTTCGCGATACCAGTTTTGCCAAAGTTTAGTAATCAGATTTTATTTGTTGGAATTGAATTTAAAGAAATATAAATATCTCAGAAAGACAAATTTAAAACTGATTATTTCTCAGATAAAGCCTGCTCGATATTTGTCTTATATAATCCAAGAAAGCACTAGAATATTCTTTAGTTGTAGTATATATCCAATTCTTCAATAATTAATCGATAAGTTCTTTGTCTTATTAGGAAAGATGAGGATTTTATGTGTTTCTGTCATATCCTTGATCGTTAATCTGAATTCCATTGGTAAATATAATCATATAACACAGATCATCTTTGCACGTAGCAAGTTTACACATTTAAATTCAGACGTGTACCATCTTGACACGTATACAATTGAGAGGTTGCCATCTCCTTACGTCCTTTTTTCGAGCAAAGATGGATCCATCCTGAATGACGATTAAGTAAACGTAAAAATTTGGAAGTTTCGACAATCGTACCATGATTATCACGAAAAAAATTTTGATATTATAATTATTGCAACTCACTTCTTAATGGCATCCAAATGAGATTTTCCAGTTTCATATTTGCACCCTTGAACAGATCTCTAAATTTTAGCAGCACGCTTCCTTTATTTAAAACCAAATTTATATTTTTTTAATGCAATTCTTTGATTAAAGATAAAACCGGCTTTTTTAAATAAATAATAAAAAATAAATAAAACAATAAGTAATACCCTAACAGAACAAAGGAAAAAGTTTAAAACACCGCATCAAAACGATTTCGGAACCAGCTCTAAAAGTACTCGGAAAGATTCATTTGATAAATGAGATTACATGAGGTAGAGTAAAACTTGGAGAGTGCATCGTTTTTCAGGCGAACCATAAACTTATCCTAAGCTAACGGAACTAGACATAATCTAAGTCCGAACGTAAATAGGCTATTATTTTGTGACGCGTCAATGGGCACCCTATTTCATCATCGTCAGATTTTGTTATTTATATTCTAGAACCTATTTGACTTGAAATTGATTTAGTCTCGTAATGATAATTTCTTTTATTTACAAAGAATTTGAAATTGCAGTACTCCTATTGACTCCTCTCGAAACAAATATGATTCCGAAAAACCTAGAGATAGGAGAATTTCATAACTTGAATACATGTCCCTTTTTTTATAAAATTCTTCTTTCGTATTGTAAAAGTAATTCACTATTGAATATAAATTGCTCGGATCCGGACCTGTAGAAAATTTTGGATAATACTAAGTCCCACTTTTTCCAGTAAAAGATTATTGTGTGCAGTTATAGAGTAAGTCTGTATACTTTATTGTGATATTGAAATGGAGTTAATTGACGTTTCTCCAGGTCTAGGCGAAGGAAAATGATATCTTATATATTCTATGGTCCTTTTTTTATAATTCGAAGAATAAATTTTATGAAAAAAGTAGATCGTGTTATTTCAATTAATAACACTTCGAAATGTAGTAGACAAAAAAGCTTTGTTCGATATAAAATTTTCGTATTTTATAACAGTGGATTGCAAAGTTTTAGACCTAACCAAGGAAGAGCAACAGTTCAGTCTAATTTCAATAATTTCCCAATAGATTGGAGTGAAAGAAGTAGAAACATGGAACTTTAAAGCCAATCGAGCGAATAATTCGTTTCCGACAGGCTTTAAAATTAAGTGCTTGTCTTCAAGTTGCCGCGAATTGAAAAAGTGGAATATCGCGCCATAATAAAATTCCTTCAATTGCTACGTAAAACCTCATACGAAAATTAGAGCAGAACTGGTCCGCTTTAACTTCTGTATAAGGTTTTACCTTGCAATTGAAGAATTCTTATCGTTGCGCGATATTTAAATTTCACTTTTCACGCAAAGCATATCTCCTTCAATCTATAATATATAACCATTAAATAATGCAGTCACAACCTCGTGGACTGTCTGTCGTTTCTGAATTACCATTTAGGGATGGCACACAGTCTATATTAACATACCATTTTTAACTTTATGAAAAAATTAATCCTTTGTTTCTCGTTCAAGAATTGAGCTCACAGTTTGAATGTCTACCGAATGGCGAACCTCTTCCTGGTGCTCCTCGCCGCTCTGCTTCTTGTTTTCCTGAAAATTTTGTTTCTCCTGGCAGACCTAATTCTCCTGTCCCGTCTGCAATACCTGGCAGTTATCATTCTCCTTGCGCGTCTGTTCCACCTGGAAGAAATGATTCCCCTGAAGGGTCTGTTCCAACAGGTGCAAATCATTCTCCTAACAGGTCTGTTCTACGTGGAGCACCTCATTCTTCTGATAGGTGCTCTTCTCCTGCCAACCCTATTCTTCGTATAAGGTCCAGCTCTCCTCCTCAGGGCCGTGCATCTTTATCTTTATTTGGATATGAGGTTGCAGAACTTTGTCTTCTTCGGCTTATTCCCCACAAAAATCCGAGCCTTGTATTTGAAATCCGCAGATACACTTTTCCTTCAAATACTCCGATTAGGTTGAGAACAAGAATTGGTACTCTTGCGCCTACACCAAATGAAGAGCAACTGGTTTTAACAACACCCGATGGTGATATCATGGCATTACTGAACCGTAAGAATACTGTACTTCGTGGAATATATACTACCCGCATCTTTTTAACACGGGTGAAAATGAACATGTACAGCGAGGCAATTGTGCAATTGAACCGAAACGAAATCAGGGAAATTCCAACAAGCAGCAATCAACCAATTTTAAAGAATTTTAAAATAGTATATCAGCAATATATTTAGGAAAAATAAAGCCCTAAGTGGGCAGGGAAATTTAAACCGTGTTCTAATTTGTTCTTATCCCTCGTCTCCTTCTTTGTCAAAGATAATCAAGCAAAGCTTAAATAACGTCAGATTAAAGTACAAAAAAACACTGTAAAAATTTTTTTTTGTAAACTTCCACTAAATATATTGTAAGTTCATTGCCGAAACGTAAGGCAACATAATATTCTTAACATAATTTCATAATGTTTTAGTTTGAAATTGCTGGATATCTCGATACCTGTTTAAAAGTAAATTAAAAAAAAATGTAAATTATTTTAAGTTCAAATTTAAGAATTTAGGATTGATTTGTCGCCCTTATTTTGTTTTATTTATGACCTTGTCTATACCGTCAACTAACGAGGCACACCCAGGGATTTTTGAACTACGAAGTTCAGCTAAGAATTTTTATACGTTTGCTGCCGCTGTTGTCTAAAAATTAAGATTTTTATTTTTAATCTAGTTCCTGCAATTTCGCTTGTTGTCTCAAATAGGCCTTGAACCTGACTGGAAATTTTGGACGTCTCCAGAGCCAGGAACGCTTTCTGATGCTCGCATCTGTGCTTTGGGAAATAACTTATTCGCCTTAGGGCAATACCTGGGTCCTCATGAGGGAGATGATGACCTCACATCATCTAACAGGGCCCCTGCCCTTCTTTTTGGCGGCACGATAGAGGGCCAGTCAATTACTTCCGATCTGTAATTACTCACCATAAAGCTGGCGAGACGACGCGCTGCGCAACTTATAAGCCACTCCCTAATACATTCAGCAGCTACGCAGCGAGGCCTACATATCGCGTTTCATCTGAAAACCGTTTCCTTGATTAAAATTAATTTTTGCAACGTATTCAGTGAAGTCAATTCTAGGTAAGGCGGCACTAGCACGACGTCCACTCAGTGCCACCACCTATGAAAACTCACTGAAAATTATTATAATGAGATGAATTATTAGTGGAGATATTTTGCTTCTTTTTGCTCTCTGATAACATTCATTACGTTCCCAAAAAAACTAACCCTAAGTCTTACATACCTAATCCGCATGATCAAAAACGTTTTGCAAGAGGATAAAACCACCTTGAACAATGTGAAGCTGATTTAGAACTCCAAATAAATTACTTTACACTTCAAAATCTGCCCTCCCTCCATTATAATTTTTCCATAAAACTACACTTCCATGTGAACGTGTCCAATGGAACATATATATTGTAATAAGGTTTTCACGATTAGGTTCTGATAAAAAGAGAACTTCACGAGTTCTCGCCGAAACCAGAACCAGATATAGTTAAAGTCACGCGTACGTACCATTTGAAACATCTTCAAGCCAACTCCGCTTATTTAGAGTATAAGTGATACAGGTGTTTAGTTGATTATATCATGACACATGAACTATAATAAAATTCAATTTTTTTGTGATATTGTAGAACTACATTCAGATAATTAGATGCTAATACACTTATCTACTCGTAAACGAAAAGGGGGAGCAAGGGATAGAAAGTTTAAAATGGGAACTAAACATAAGTGTGAGAGTTCGAAGTCGACAGGGAAGGCACCTGAAGAGGACCAGGACGACACATCCGTGGCGACGACGAATCCAGAATGCAGGATCCCTGGAATCCACAACACGACGTAACCACTGACATTATGAACTACCTAGCAGCTTGCAAACTTTGAGCAGACGGCACCATGAAGCAGCTGTTCACTAAAAACCATAAGTGGAAGGTCCGGAGACTGGCGTGACTGCGCAACAAGTCCGCGTCTCTCCCTAGAGGCAGAACCAACCAGTCACTAGCATAACCGTTGACTACACTCTACTATGAAAGAGGGTCTACCGAAACCATAGGTCAGGCAAGAGTAGCACGAGGGGTTAGTTCAATTACCAGCGGCAAGGGGCAGCACTGGACGGGCCACCGTAGCAGATACAACTACCTCTGCAGCACCACGTAGAAGAACGACCCCGCGCTGGCTAGAGAGAGAAGACCGACCCGCGCGGGCAACCATGCTGGGCGACCAAATACAGATAAAGGTAGACATATTGATAGCAGCACACGCGCAGCCAATAGCAATCCCGGTAGTCCGTACAAAGAAACCATTCGGCAGGACGGACTATACCACGAAAGCACACATTGGCGAAGGTCAGCCATTGAACCTCGCCCGTTGATTCGGAAAATAAGAAAAATGAGCCCTCAGGATGCTATAGCTTGCGGTTTCGATTCCTGCCTTGCACTCTGGAAGAGCCTCGGTGGCCCTTGCGTTGAACACTAGCCTAGCGAAGAGAGTTGTCCATCTCCGGAGAGTCGGGGGTACGGTACCTTTAGAGAAAAAGGTTTTTCTTCAAGTACTTAAAGCTGTTGCTCTTAGTGGTTTGGAACCCACCTCGAACTGTAGGTCTCCCTTCCACCACCAAGTAAGTGTGTGGGGTTCCTTAAAAGAATAAGAAAGAACGTGCAAGAAAAATGTAAACCCTTAGGCGATACATTAGAAGCTTCCATTCAAAGTGCCTTTCTCGCCTCGATTTCCGATCCGCGTGTAAGAACCCGTAGATTTTCGCGAGTGAATTGCGGTTTGGTAGGAGGAAGATTGACGGAGAGCTCTTCGTGGCTCTTAGCTTAAGGGGCGTTTGACTCAGGAACCAAAGATAGTGAGTTGAGGCGAACGGATTCCTTCATACGACCAGGCAAGAGAATGCCAAGAATACTGATGGTCGTGGAGCATGGCGCGCGTATCTCCGGCCATGTTCTCACACAGTGCGCGGGTTCTTTAAACAGAATCTCTTTACTTTTAGTTCTGTCTTAATAAAGTAGGTTAGAGATGAGCTCTGTGAATTTTCGTAATCGAGTGTGGTTGTTTTTCTCTCTAATCCATGAGAGTTCCCCCCCCCCCCCATTTACTCGTGTTTAATCGAAGCTAGCCATCCTGCTAGTAGACTCCAGGGCACTTACAATGAGGTTCTGATTGGTAGGACCCTATCTGGCACCGATTATAAATTCAAAAGGTGCCTCGAGGGTTGTTCGTGGGTCAGAAGTGTGTGACCCACGAACTCGGTTCATTCCAGCATGACAGGCAGGTAAGTGTCAGCCGTCTTGTGGCCAGGTTGTGGTTAGCGATGGAGTGCACGAAAATTTGAAAACTCAGTTAAAATATGTACGAAAAAAGCATAAAAAATAAAGCAACGTAAAGACGTTTTAGAACTTTAAATTAATTACTGCAAACTTGAAAACTTCCATCTCATTATAATTTTCCCCAAAAACTACCCTTTCACGTGAGTGTATTCAGCGAAGTTTATATATGTATGTAAAAAGCATAGAAATAATAAAATTCAGAAACCACTATTAGTGCATATTCTTCACTCTTTTTTTGCCCTTCGATGAAATATAATACGTTTCCAAAAAACTATCCCTAAGTCATACATACCTACCCCTCATGATCAAAAAAGTTTTAAAAGTGGGAAAACCACCTTGAACAATGTAAAAATGATTTAGATTTCCAAATTAATTATTTAACACTTGAAAATATTCCAACTTAACGTATGCAGTGGAACACACACACACACACACACCTGCATGTATAAATATATCGTCGAAAGGAAAGGTCAGTTACAATAAAAACAGACAAATGTTAAACGTTTCGGTCCTAAATTTGAACCCTTTTCAGTAAATATTTTATTATAGTCAAAATCTGTAAGACAAAATAAAAAAGTATATAACATGAGAACAAATACAATAAAAAATAAACAAAAAATGAAAAAGGAAGTTTGAATTTTTAAGCAATAAAACAAAATAAGCTAATGAATTAAATAAAAGAAGAGAAATTACTTAAATTTGAGCATTTCATGGTGCGAAAATTTTGTTTACAAAACATAAATTAACGGCAACATTTTTATGTTTATTGATAAAGTAATTTTCAATAACTTAGCGACAAGGTTTGTTTTTCTCATAAGCTAAAATTTGTGTATTGTCAAAATCGAATTGGTGACCGGTATCTAAAAAATATTCAGTAAGAGCTGTATGATTGTTGTTATCGAAATTGGTTATTTAATATTTATGTTCTCTATTTCTAGTTTCTAATTTTTTTCCCGTTTCACCAACGTAGACTGCAGTACAATTTAAGCAGTTGCATGTGTATAATAAGCCCGTCAGTTTGAATGTTGGAATGGATCCTTTAGGTTGAAGAAAAACTTTTTAGAGGTTTTGATTGGTTCAAAAATTTTTTTTATCGTATGGTGACGTAAAACCGGTTCAATTTTTTCAGATAAACTGAAATGAGTGACTGATTGAGTGATCTAACATAAATACAAGGTCGAGACTGATTTATCAACAAAAAATAACAAATTTGGTGTTTCAAATCATCTTTATATTGTTGGCGGTATTTTTTTCATTTATAGAACATTTTTTTATATCTAGGGGTAGATATGTATGACTTAAGGGTGGTTATATTTTAAGGCACGTATTATATGTCGTCGGAGAGATAAAAAAGAGCAAAAAATATTAACTAACAGCCTTTTCTAAATTCTATTAC
>NC_046657.1:147981325-148043849 GCF_010883055.1 Belonocnema kinseyi
ATGTTAACGCAAAGAAAAGTTTTGTGGAAAAATTATAATGATGGGAAAATTTTCTAGTTTCAAGTAATTAATTTGAACTTTCTAATCAGCTTAACATTGTTTGGCATGGTTTTCCGACTTTTAAAACGTTTTTAATCACGAGAGGTAAGTCTGTACGACTTAGGGGTAGTTTTTGGGAAACTTATGTTCCGCTGCATACGTTCACGTGAAAGGGCTGATTTTTGGATAAATTATAATGAGAGAGATATTTTCAACTTTCAAGTAATTAATTTGGAGTTTTAAATGATCCTACAGTGTTCAAGGTGGTTTTCTCACTTTTAGAACTTTTATTAATACGAGAGGTTGGTATGTATCAATTAGGTGTAGTTTTTTGGGAACGTATTGCATATCATCAAAGAAAAAAAAGACAAAAAAACATAAACTACGTTTATGTATATATATATATATATATATGTTTGATTGCACACGTTTCCGTGGAATGGTAGTTTTTTAGAAAAATTATCAGAGGGGGGGTCTAAGTTTCTAGTAATTAGTGTGGAGTTATAAATTATTTTTACATTGTTCAAGGTGGTTTTCCCACTTTTAGAACGTTTATTATTACGAGAGGTAGGTATGTATGACTTAGGGGTTGTTTTTGGGGAACGTTTTACATATCATCGGAAAGCAAAAGAGGAGCAGTTCACGTGAAAGCGTAGTTTTTTGAAAAAATTATAAGGACGGAGATATTTCTAAGTGTTATGTAATTAATTTAGAGTTCTAAATAATTCTTACATGGTTCAAGGAGACTAAAAGATACAATAACTTAACAAATATCATTTGTAGGTTATGCAACAAACTTGTCAACATAAAGGCGCATTCATATTCCAAAACTTTTGGGTCCCTATAAGTTTCTATTGGAGCTGACTTTTTAAAGCATATTAACTTTGATTTAAGCCGCAACATTCGTCTTTACGACATCGTTACGATAACCTTATGACAACCTTATGACATCCTATGTCCAAATGGTGTACTCTTTGGATTTCTTGTAAAGCGTGCGTCAGATTTCGCGAATGAATAATTTATCGTGTAAGAATAATTTCCAAGATTATCATTAGCTGAAAAGCAATATTTGCTGTGACCTCGGAACAAGCTGTGTTTGCAACGAATGAATTAATGTTGCTGAGCTAGAATTCGAAACTCTGGAAATAACAAGTTACAAAATTTGCTTAAACATACATGAAAACCACGGTAACATCAGACTTTATCAAAATTTCAATCTGAATCTCATTGCGGTATCAATTTTAACGATATTTAATGACTTAATTTTAACCCTCGAAACTGGCTTTAATGAAAAGTAAATATCTCAGGAGTACAAACTTAACGTTTATAATCCATGCCATATCGACTGCAGGATATGTTTATGTATCCCATAATATATGCGAGCACTAGAATAATCTTTAATTGCAGTGTAAATCCAATTATTAAGTTATACTGTAATACGCTGTACGTCGAATTAGAAAAGATGAAAATTTTCTGCTCTCTCATCATAATCTTGAAGGTTATCCTATATCTCGTTGGTAAATATAATCCTATAAAACATCTATGATTTAAAGATTATTATTTGAAACCATACACAAATCAGAATTTTTGCGATTTGATCTTCCTAAGGGCATCCACTATACTATTACGTGACCAATTTCTGTAAACTAACAATTTCAATTAATATTCCATGCCAGACAGACGTTCATATTTTTTACCTTTACTTCCATCTGGTACGGAACATTGATTAGAATTATTTTTATATAAGCAAGTTTGTTTAACCGAATTGTTTACGTGACAGTCTGGTAAATGCCCTTAAGGAACCGGTCAGCTTGGTACGCAGCAACTTTGCATGTTGAAATTCAGGCGTGCACCGTCTGCACTGGTGGCCTGGGTTAGAATCCAGGCCCTGAGCCTACATAAGCGTTAGTTCTGTGGTCGCCGTCTCGTGCGCGCTCCGTCGTATCCAAAGTTCCATTCGAGGGGCTGGTCACTGAGATTTAAGGTAACTCACGGACTTACGAAAGACCCTATTGAGGTCAGTCGGAATCTCTTAATTCTATTATGTTGTTCCTTGGCTTGTCCCAGTTAGTCTCATTGAGTTTCAGTACATCACGAAAAGTCTCTTTTCAGCCGGCCGGTTTGTCAAAATCCCTATCGGAAAGATCTGTTAGTCTATCGGGAACATTCAGGATATATGTTTCAAGTACTGCGAGATTGACTGTTTTAGGGAATTCTCGTGGCAAGTCACAAGAAATCTGCAGTTATTCCGAGGGAGGTCTCTACGAAATCTTCGTTATACCAGTGGCAGTCATTGTTAGTCTGATTTTCTGTTTTCCCAGTGATTATCCGCTCGGATCGATTTGAAAAGTGCACAAACTCAATACCTAATGTACGACTGAGTACTTTAGAAAAACATTTATAATCTGTTTCCTGTTGCAGACTTAAGTTCACAATTTGACTGTTTACCAAATGGCGAACCTCTTCCTGGTGTTCCTCATAACGATACTTCTTACTCGCGATACAGGTCTGTTTCTCCTGGCAGACCCGATTCACATGTCAGGTCTGCTTCTATCGCCAAGCCTTCTGTTCGTGCCAGTTCCAGGTCTGCCCATAGAAGACATCCATCCTCTCTCATACTTGGATATAAACCTGAAGAACTTAATTTTATTCGGCTTATTTCCAACACGAATCCGAACCAGGTATTCGAAATTCGCCGATACACTTTTCCTGCCAATACCCATATTAAAGTGATGACAATTCCTGGTCATACTGCCCCGGTGCCAACCGAAGAGCGATTTGTTTTAACGAAATCAAATGGCGACATTATGGCTATATTCGAGCGCAATAATACAGTTCTTAGAGGAATATATACACATCATATCTTTATAAAACGGGTGAAAATCAACATGTACAACGGCACGGTTGTCCAATTGAGTCGAAGAGAAATCGAGGAGGCTCACACGGGCAGCCATTACCCAATCGTTAAGAATTTTACAATAATGCATCTGAATCGTACCTAGGAAAAATAGAGCCTTCAGCAAACATGGAAATTGGGCCCCCGATTGACGTCATAAATGCGAAAAGCCACTGCCGTCTAAGAAAAAAGTTTTCTACAAATTTGGTCCTCGATTTTATTTGATGAGCATTTAATAATCTTCCTATGTAAAAGGCATATCTCAAGTCATCATTTTGATAATTTTTTGTTATTTTGTAGAGTTGAGCGTACTAAAAAGTCATGTCGAAGTGTTAAAAAGCAATTTCTAATTATTCTTTTTTAACCTGACAGATATAATTCATTAGGGAATTTGTAATTATAATATTTGAAGCATTTAAGTTACCGCTTAGTACCTTTTCGGTCAAGAAATTTAAAAAAATCGGATTCGATGATTTTAATTTTTGTATATCATTTTAGATTTTAATGAAGTTTGACATTGCGAAAAAATAAATAAGATAGGGATTAATTAATCAGTTTGCAACATACGAATCAACAAATAATTATTTTCATTGATAAATTGAAGTAATTTTTCTTTATATTTGTATGAATATTAAAATTATGAATAACACTATAAACTGATTTCAGAAAATTTAAAATATATTTTTTTTAAATAAACTCAGATACTCATTCCACAACATCATATAAACTTATAAAAATTATATATCTGAAATCAAGGTATTTTAGAAAAAAATATACTTTTATTAAACAAATTTATTTGACTTAATCGACAAACTAATCAGTTTATAACATAAAAAACATTAAAGAATCATTTTCACCGAATCATTTAGATAATTTTTATTCTACATTTTTAAAAACATTTTAGTTATATTTTATTCAACACTTTAAACTATTCTAGGAAAAATAAAAATATATTCGCATACAATTTCGAAATCAGAATTCATATTCTTATTGAACACCTCAAAACTATTCAAAAATAATGTAACTGGAATAGAGTTATTTTAAATATTTAAAAACTTTTATTATACAAATTATGACATTGAAATCATTTGTATTCTACTTTTTTTAATTTTCCCTTTCACATCATCAGAATCATTTCAAAAATTACGTAATTGAAATAGGGCTATTTCAAGATAAATAAACGTTTATTATACAATTTTTATACAATATTTAAGGACATAACATTATATAACTTTAATATAAAATTATTCAGCTAATAATTAATTCATTATTTCACAATTTGAAAAGCACTTAACTATAATTCTCACTGAAGCATTCAAATAATTTCTAATCAATACCTTTTTTCAAATTTGAACTTTCATTTCTAAAAACTTGATACATTAATAACATTTTAAAATAATTTCAGAAATCATGAGTTTTAATAGAAACAATTAACAATTAATCAGTTCAAAAATTAAAAGCATTAAACAATAATTTTTATGGAAACATTCTAATAGTTTAAAATTTATTTATTCTTCAAATTTGAAACAGCATTTCTACATGTTTAGTTTATTAATAGCCTTTAAAACTCATATAAAAAAATTAAAATTATTTACTTATAATTTTAAAAATTGAATTTCGATACTAATTTCATCATTTGCATTTGACTGAATATTAATTGCAGTCATGTAATCAAACAAATGAAATATCTCTTATATTATTTTAAAACTTATAAATATACACTTAAAATTAAATAAATAATATAAGTGAGGAAAAATAATTTTAATAAATATTCCTAATTAAATTTAATTATGCTAATTACTTTCAATAATATAAATAATTAAATATTAATAATATAAATATTTGATATAAAAAAGTATATTAGAACAAAATGTTTGAAAATAATTATTTAATTTACAAATTGGACTAAAAATAGCAGTTATGAATATAACTGTTAAAGAAATAAAACTCTTATGGTTATTTTAAACCATTCAATAATGATGAATACATATGTACAAGATAGTTCAGAATGTTCATCATTTAAAATGTAACATTTTCCTAATATTATATAATACATTATTCATAACACTACAATATTTGCAAGAAAATAAAAATAAATTAGGAGGAATGAACTATGGAATCCAACATTCTCAAAATTCAAAAATTGTTATTTTATAAATATAATATTCTATATTCGTAATATAAATAATACAACTATATGTTATTTGATTTAAAACTTTTTTAATTAAGCAATCATTGTTCATTTTAATGTGACATTTCTGGAAAAATAATATTTAATTTTAATCAAATAAAATGCATTAGCTTTAAATTACACAAGCCCACAAAAAAAGAAGTTGTCTGCACGAGATAAGTGACTAGGCTATCCTTATCAGTTTTGAGTCGTCAAATCCGAATCTGGCCTCAGAATTTCTGCTACATGCCTCAATTTTCCCCTAGATGCAGAAAATAGGGGAAACCTAGGGATAGATCAAATTTTTCGAACTTGTACCATTATCTCTGTAGATGCCCAAAGTGAGGAAAATCCTAGTGATTTTCTGGACACACAGACCCACAAGGATAAGTTGTCTGCACGAGACGAGTGACAAGGCTACCATTATGGATTTTGAGATGCTGAATCCAAATCTGGCTTAAAAATTTGTCCTACTAGTCTCAGTTTTCCCCTAGATTCACTAAATAGGGGAAATCTGAGGATATTCTGGACGTTATTTTTATAAAAGCAGTATACGTAAAGATGGACGATGGACACATGGGTATTATATTATTTTTTGTAGCGACTTGCAGAGACTTAATTTGTACACGGAAATTCTCTATTGCGTCTTCTGTTTCCTCTAGATTGGGGAATTTAAAGGTCTTTCTTATATTACATAAACATACACGGAAAAAATAACAAAAATTCTGTAGATTTTGCTGTTTTCAGTGCGAAATTCGAATTTGAACACTCAGTTCTTCGCCTCGTTTAATGTTGTGTCGAAATGCAGTAAATAGGAGGAAATCTGGGGAGATTGACGGTTTTAATTAGGATATGCAGAGATAAATGAGAGAAAATAATAAAAGTTCTTTAGTCTTCGTGATTTTACGCGGTAAATCAAAATTTAACCGCAAACTTATTTTACTATTCCCGAAATTTTCCTTAGCTTTAGAAAATCTGGGAGAATTTTGGACGTTATCTAGACATACCTAATTTATCATATATTTATATAAACCCGATTAAAGATAAGTGTGATGAGTTATTCCTCCTCACGCATCTTAACACTCTGATTTAAATTCTCCTTTTAAATATTTATATCGTTTTCCGTTTACGTGTTCTTTTATCTCTGAATGATCTATGCAGTTCATTTATTTTGCTCTTATTATACCATTTTTCATTCTCTCGTTTCAGTAGTCAACAGAAATCGGTCATCATACTTTCATCCCATCTGCCTTGAAACCTTCGTTCTATCTCTTTCATGTCTTGATGAAAACGTTCTCCTTGCTCTTCGCTCTTATCCCAATTTTTTTCTGGAAGTCTATCAAGATAGGAATCTAGAAAATGTAATTTAAGATTTATGAGGCATCCTAATTTCTCCTAATTGTTTACCATGTCAGCAACTATTTCCCGATAATCGTCGCTTTTATGATTTCCTACAAAATTTTGAGAAACTTTTTTGAAACATATCCAAGCTTCCTTTTCTTTAGCATGCATACTGGCCACGTTTATATCATCTCTCGTTAATTTGCGGATTTGTGGACCATCGAAAATTCCTTTTTTTAATTTTTCTTCAGAAATATTCTGAAACTTTCTGCCTAGGTATTGGAAGCATTTTCCTTCTATATCTAGAGCCTTGACAAATTGCTTTATCAATCCCAGTTTGATGTGCAAGGGCAGCAGAAGTACTTTAGATCAATCTACCAATGATTTCCTAATTACGTTTTTAGAACCAGGTTCAACGGTGGATTTCGCTTTCCATGTTTTTTTTGTAATGATTTTTTCTATCTTTGCGGTCCCAATGGCAAAGAAAGCATGGGAACTTTACGAACTCGGATTGCTGACCCAATGTCATTGACAAAATTTTCAGGTCTCCACAAATTTTCCACTTTTGTACCGAATATTTGATTTTTTCTATAAAAGTTTCTGTATTGCTATACTCTTCTTTAAGTATCGTAGAATGGACAACTGGAATACAATCGTACTTCTTTTTGTTATGAAGTAACACAGCCTTTAGACTTCGCTTTAAAGAATCAATGAACAATCTCCACTGTTTGGCTTCATATATGTTTGGTTTGAGTTCATTCATCAAACCTTGTATGTCATTACAATACACATTATCAGAGCCTCGAGAGAAGTATTTTCGAAATTCTTTTTCTCTGTCTCGATAGGATGTGGCTTTTGTTCTTTTTGTTAACAAATTGCTTTTCTTCAATTCAGAAGCCAAATATTCTGCAGCATCTTTAGCTAATCCTAAATTCCTAACGATGTCATTCAATTTCTCCTGTGACCATAGTTTATGGGTAGTATCATTTTGACCTGAGAAAATATAAATATCGTCACTGTCGTAATACTCGCTTCCGCTCATTTCGTTCTCAGTAGCCTCTGATGCATCTTTTTGCTGGTGATCTTCGATTTCGTCATCAAATGATTTAGCTATCAAAGAAGGGTTGTCTTGGCTAGAACTCATCTTAGAGTTTCTTTCTATTCCACCTTATGTTGGGTAGTAGTTACAGGTCTTTTTACACTTGAAACATTAGCATAGGAAATTTTTGGGATATTTGCATTGGCTAGGCGTAAAAATCTGCTTATCGTTAGATTTATTTGTTTCCGCGTGACAAATTTTGCTATAACAAGCACTGCATACTATATGAGGCACCCATTTACTTTCTTGGTTTGTAATATCCATCCCAAAGCATGCCTTATAAAGTTCCTTAACATTATCTGTAATTTTTTATGGCTGTTTTTATTTATTTTGCACTCACTACAAACGTAAGAGAATAAATCTGAATTTGTAGTACAGTTTTGTACAAAAAAAGTTTTGGAAAGTTATGTTTTGTTAGTAGGAGCCTTAATATATTTAGAAAATCCGCGTGTTAGGGATCCTGGTCCAATCGCAGGCGAGTGCACCGTCCTAAGGGTGATAACCCACATTCCTCCCTAGGTCTCAGTATGTGAGGTTTCCAACTTTGACGAGGAGAATCTCAACTCGTCGTCGGACACACTACGGCTTCATCCCCACAGCCTAACGCTCCTATGTAGGGCAGCGCGCCTTCGCTGACTTCGTTACCACTGAGATCGGAAAACACATAATTCCCCGCGATCCCTTGCGGGCAGTGTCGATGTTTCCAGAGTCATCAGTGGCAGCAGGTTTTTCCTGTAAGACACAGAGAAAAATGTCCAAACGGTTTCTAAGTTTCTAGATTTTCTACCACTCCCAAATCTGAGAAAATTCCAGGTACTATAGCAAAATTCAAACGTTAAATCTTAATTCACTAAGCAATTTTCCTAGATTTTCCCTAGATAGGGGAGAAAAGTACTCGAGAGCGTTTATGTAAAAACGCATTTGGTCTTCGCGAATTACTAGACATAGAAAAATCACACTTTAATCTTTATTTTCGCGTGTAATTATAATATATAAGTAATGCCAAAAAATCAATCGGCTTCCCCCTATTTACTGCACCTAGGGGAAAAAGAAGGCACAGTAGAGATTTTATCTGTACAAATTAATTCTCTACAAGTTACTACAATTTAAAATATAATATCCATGTGTCTATTTTTGCGTATACTGGTATCATGAAAATAACGTCCAGAATATCCCTAGGTTTTTCCATATTTTTTGCATCTAGGGGAAAACTGAGAAGTATAGGAGAAATTCTAAGGCCAGATTTTGATTCAGCGGCTTAAAATCCATAAGGGTAGCCTAATCACTTGTCTTGTGCAGACAACTTTTCCTTGTGGGCCTGTGTGTCAAGAAAATACCTAGGCTTTTCCCCAATTTGTGCATCTAGGGAGATAATGGTACAAGCCCGAAAAACTTGATGGTCTAATTCATATTGAGCGCGTTAAACTGTAAAGTATATAGCATTTTGTTTACCATAAAAGTCTTCAAAACATGAGAAAGTCCTTCAATTTCCCTAGATTTATCCTTGCCAGGAGAAACGAAAAGCACACTGGGAAATTTTTGGGTATGAATTTGGTCCTTACGAGTCCCAACAGATAAGAATATGACACCCGTAAGTTCATTCTTCTGTATACTAGTGTTATCAAAATAATTTCCAGAATATCCCTAGGTTTCTCAAATTTTATGCATCTAGGAGAAAACTGAGACTTGTAGGACAAATTCTGAGGCCAGATTCGGATTCAGCGATTCAAAAATCTACAAGGGTAGCCTAGTCACTTGTCTCGTGCAGACAACTTTTTTTTGGGTCTGTGTTTTTGGTATTATAATTTATTTAACTTTGGAAATTCAGCAAGATAAAATATGGATAAAATTTAAAATTATTAAACAACATGATCATATTGCGAAAAAACAGAGATTGAGGAAATAGTTAAGGGGACCAAAAAGAAGGTGCAAAGTGATAATGAAATATTGAAGAAAAGATTGAGTTATATCACATGAAGATTAGAAGGGGAAGAAGGGGCGAAGGGGAACAATAACTAAGTAGTTAAGGGATTAAACGTGAAGAGTGAAACAGGAGAAGTGGAAATAAAATATCTTTGGAGAGACATTCGAGTGCAGGTAAGGATAGAAGGAATCAAGCGAAAGGAGGGACGAGCGAAGAAAAAGGAGGAATGTTTCTAGTAAGAGTGTTGAGTGAGGAGAAGATAAAGAAAATTATAGAGGAAAAAAACTATCAGAGGAAGTAGGGAAAGAATTGAAAAAGATCTGCCATGGAGGGAGAAGGAAAGAAGATGGCAAATAGAGCAGAGGGTTTGGGTAAAGAAGAAAAAGGGCCATATGGTCTGGATAGGGAGAGACAGATTATCGATCAATGGGGAGGAATGGTGCTGGGAAGAAGAATTAGAAGAATTAAGGAAAAAAGCAAAAAGTTTTAAAAGGGTTTAGGGGGAGAGAGAAACGTAAAACTAGATTTCTACAATGAGTAAAGTTTGAAGAACAAGAATGAAGATTTTTGGATGGAGATAGGAAAGTGGGTTGTGATAATGATTAGTGAAACTTAAACAGATGAGAAGAACTGGATGGGGATAAAAAGTCTGTTACAGAAAGTTATGTGTGGACAATGCGGGAAGAAAGAAAAGAACACCTTAAAGAGAAAGAGATAGGGCGCATGGTTTCAGGGGTGATAAAAGAATTAGCAGTAACAGAAAGAAAATATGGGGACATAAAGAGGAAGAAGATAGAGCAATCTTAAGAAAAATTAAAATTGGGAAAGTAAAAATAGCGGTGGTTTGTGTATACAGAAGAACAGTTTTATTAGGAGGGGACTTAAATGTATGAACTAGCGAACAAGGAAGAGAGATATGGGATGAAGAAAAGGAGGCATATATAAGGAACTCAAAAAATAGAGAAGCGGCCAGGGAGGGAAAGAAGTTACTAGACATGATAGGCGTCAGTAAGCGCGGCAAAGGGAGAAAAGAAAAAGATTATGGAAGGAACATGAAAATGGAATTCTAGGGGGTAGATAGATTACAAGAATTTGAACAAGAGATGGTAAAGGAGAAGATTAGGTATGAAAAAGACGAGAGAGTAGAATCGTTTATTAAAAAGTTGAAGGGGTCGATTTGAAGGTAAAGAATGCGCTGGGTACTAAAGAAGAAGGAGTACGAGGAAAGAGAGGCTGGTGGGACGAGGAATGCTGGGAGAGTAAAGAGAGAATAAAAGAGTGTGTAAGAAAATAAAGAAAAGGTGAAATGGAAAAGGAGGAGTATAACGGGACGAAAAAAGAACATGAGGAGATGCTGAAAAGAAAAAGGCAAGGGGAAAATGATAAATATAAAGCAGAAGTAGAAAAAGCGATGAAAGAAGGTAGGGTGTGGGAAGTGATAAATAGAGATAGAGGGGAAAGAAATGGCATTAATGAAGAAATGGAAATGAAGGAATGGACGGATTATTCTAAAGTCTATTAGGGGGAAAGCAAAATAAGATCAAAAGGGAAAAAAGTAGAATTGTCCAAGGAAAAATAGAGGAAGGCAGTGAGATAACAAGAGCAGAAGTAGATGAGGGAATAAATAAGCTAGAAAGAAACGAGGTGACAAGAGAAGATGAGATGGAGAACAAAGTGATCAAGTATGGACGAAAAGAGGTTAGTGATGGCATTAGGAAGATCTGAAACAAGCTCTGGAAAGGGGAAGGGTGACCGGAGGAGTAGATGACAAGACTGGTGGTACCTATTGTTAAGAAAGGGGAAGGAAAGAAAGTAGAAGAATACAAAGGGATCACTCTCATGCCATTTGGCTCTAAAATATGTGCATAAATCTTCAGAAAAAGGTTGGAGAGTCAGGTAGAACAAAAAGAAAGTATCCCACACACTCAGACGGGATTTAGAAAATGGATAGGAATTATTGGCAACATCTACGTACTTAACTAATTAGTAAACAGACAAGAAGATGTCTAAGGCAAGGGTTCCCATTGCATCCGTTACTAATTTATATGCTGCTGGCAGACTGAGAGTAGAAGCTAAAGGAGAAAAGGAAAGGAGAAACGGTTTTTTGTAATAGCAAACTATACTCGCTAACGTACGCGGACGATGTGTTTTTATACGCAAATGATGATAAGGGGAAGAAACTAATAATGAAAATCTTCGAAGAGTATGTGAGAGCAAAAGATTTGACGGTGACCGTAGATGAGACAAAGGTGATGTGTTTCAGAAATATAAAAAGCAAAATAAATTACGTTTGGAAGATCAACGGACAAAAAGTGGAAGTTTTTGAGGAGTTATGTTATCTAGGTTTTTGGCGTTGTATTATGGAGTGCAGCGCTAGGATTGAAAGGATCGTAAGAAAGTAGGTAGAATGCATGAGCGATTTTTGAGGTGAGTAATGGGGGTTAGCTGGAGTTGCCAGGGATACATGTTAAGAGAAGAATTAGGAAGGGAGAAAATCATTACTAGACAAATTAAGAGAGTCTGGTGGTTTAAAGAGAAGCTATCATTTATAATTTATAGCTTAAATTTATCATTTTCAACAGTATTTTGAAATAATAGGAAATTTTCTTAGATTCTTAATAAAAAATAAATAAACTTTTTAAAAATGCTTAAAAGATGTTAAAAGAATAGAAAATGTATTTAAAAATTGATATCGAGTTGATATCATAAGTGCCACTGATAAATGTTTGAATAAGGTAATATAAAGACATTCGAGTAAGTTGCACACATATTTAGAAGATTAAAAAAAATTCAAAATCAAGTTAAAAAATGTAAAAAAGCATGCAGATGCTTCAAGATCTTAAAATAAAATTTGGAAGCATTTTCAGGATTTTTAAAGTATTTGTAATTAAAATAATTTAAATTTTAATTTGAGCAGCGAATTTCAAATTTTTTACAAATTCAAAGTTAAAACTTTAATTTGTCCAGAATAGTAAGAATTCTGACTTGGAAACGGGGATTTTTTAAATTTAAAAAAATTCTGAGTTATTAGTGGAAATTTTCGAAAATCAACCAAATCCTAAATTGTAACAGGAAATTTTTTCCAAAAATTCGAATTATTTTTAAATAAATGCCGAGCTGAAACAGGGAATTTTTTAAAGAACGAATTCTAGTTCCGAGTTAAAACGGAATGTTTTCGCAAAAATTAAAATTATAAATTGGAACAGGGAGTTTTAGAAAAAAATTCGAATTTATAGTTGAAAAGGAGAATTTTCTTAGAGATTTAAAATTCTGGATTTAAAAAGATAATTTTTTATCAGTTCTAAGCTGAAATTGGAATTTATACAGAGGAATAACAATTCTCAATGGAAAATTGAATTTTTCAAACAAAATCATTATTCTGTGTTGAAGTGAGGTATTTAGAAAAAAAGTGGAAAATTTGAATTCGAACAGTGAATTTTACAAAAAAAAATCGAAATCTTACGATGGGTTGAAATGGAGAATTTTCGAAAAGTATTAAAATTCTTGATTTTAACAGGGAACTTTTAAAAAAGAATTGAAACCGGTAATCGGATGCTCTGTGGTTCGATTTTACAGGGAAGCGGTTGTTAGAGAATTTTTTTTTTTTAATATAATTTTTCAATTTAAAAAAATTTCAATTTTTTCCATCTTGTCAGAAATCACGTTCATTATTATCCGTTTTTTGAAGAGTTAACTTGATTGATAGTTTGATTTCTATCCCCACAGATTGGGGAGTGATATTTATACCGGGCTGGCAATCGGAAGTTCTGTGGTTCGATTCCCAGTGAAGCGATTTTAAGAGGATCCTTTTTCAGAAAAATATAATTGTTAATTTTAAAAAAAATTTCATCTCGCCAAAAATGACGTTAATTATTTTCTGTTTTTTGAAGAGTTAACTTGATCGATAGTTTTGATTAAGCTTTTGACAGATTGTGGAGTGACATCTATTTTGATTGATAGTAGCTACTCTGCTAATAGTCAAGTTTCTTATTTAAGCTAATCTACTGTACAAACCATTACAGTATACAATTAGAACAGTTTTAATAAAAGGAAAGATGTTTTGTATATAAAATTGTTAGTTGAATTTGACACTAAACAATGGGATTTTTTAACAAAATAGTAGATTTTTTAAGCAAAATGATTCCAATTTAGAAAGATAAATTTTCAACCATCAGTAATAATTTTTTGACAAAAGGAAGAATTAAAAAAAATACATCCATTTTTTCAAAAAATAGTACAATTTTTTAGTCAAAATACAAAATCTGTACAGTACAATAATTAGTTTTCTACCAAAAAATGCGATTTTTCAGTGAAAAAGTTAACTTACAACCACATAGTTGCATTTTATTCCAGAAAACATCAATTTTGAATTAAATATATCAAGTTTGATTTACGAAAGGAAAAAATGAGTTAACAACATTAATTCCTATATAAAATACGAGTTTTAACAAAAAATATCATTTTTTAATCAATGAGAATAATTTTCGACCAAAATGATGAATTAAAAAACAAAATTTAACATGGTATTCAAGCAAATAGTTGAATTTTCAAACAAACAGATTCTTTTTTGACAAAAAAATTAATTTACTACTGAAAATGACAAATTTTTTACGTAACCCGTGATTTTTCAAGAAAAAAGATTAATTTTCTGCCAAATAATTGAATTTTTAACTTAAAATGATAAAGTTTAAAAAAAATCAAACTTTGAAAATTCAATTGGAAATATTTATACTCAACCAAGAATTGAGATAATATTGTAAAATCACTAGATCTTTTTTGGTTGAACTAGTTTTGTATTTTTACTTTTTTTTGCCTCTGCTGTGGCTTTCCAAACATTAATTTATCTATTTTCAGTGCATTTTCTAACAATAATTGAAAAAAAATTTCACGCATAATTAAAAAAGAATTATTTGTAATTTTTTTTGCATTTAAAGAAAAACTGCGCACTTCATAAAAAATCATTTATACCAAATTTATAGATATTTTTTAGGCTTACACCTTTTTTTCATTAAGTTTTTCGTAGCTTTGCATTTTTTTCCAAAAATTTTATTTTTTAATATATTTTTCTAAATAAAAGAAAAAAGACGCCTTCTATACAAAAATTATTTATGACAACTGTTTTTTATAAAAACTATTGTTTTTTAATTATTCATATAATTTGTGTCGTTTGTCAGCTAAACCCATTCGTGGAAATAAATGTTGCAAAAAACTAGTACCTTTTCTGATTAGAATATAAAGATTTATTAAATACAAGAGTCAAAATTGAAATTACAAATTTTTTTCAATTATAATGCATAAATGAACCCAAAATCCAGAGAAACGAAAAGCCAGAAACAAAAAGATCCAAGATAAACGACGAATAATATAAGACAAAAATATAAGAAATAAAGTATATGTGAAATCCAAATTTTGAATTACATAAGAAGGAAGATGAAAAAAATGAAAAATCTCATAAATAAAATCATTCAATAAAAAAAATTATAAGAATATATAAAATTAAATTTATATAGTAAATAAGATTTAAATGTAATAGGGACGTCATTTTAAATATGATTTATTCCTCTCAATTTGATTAGAATAAATTATGCGCGCGCGTAATATGCTCTTGTATTTGATACCTTTAAAAATTATCCTAGAGTTAAAGATTCCTATCTTAATTTTTTTGGCAATTTTTAAAGATTCAAATGGTCTTTATAATGTGTACTTTATACATTTTTTATGCAAACACCATATTTTAGTACAAAGTAAATGACTATTCACTTTGCGATATCAGTCATAACAAAGTTTAGTAACGAGATTTTCTTCGTTGGATTAAACTCTGATGAAATGTAAATACCTCAGAAAGACATACGTGACACTGATAATTTCTGAGAGAAAACCTAATAAATATGCGTCTTATATTATATAAAAAAGCAGTAGAATATTCTTTAGTTGCAGCCTATATCAAGTTCTTCAATGATAAATTCATAAATTCATCGACTGATTAGGAAAGATGAATTTCTATATTTTCGTCATATCCTTGACGATGTCCTTGAATTCCATTGGTAAATATAATCATATAACACCGATCATCTTTGAACGTAGCAATTTTACACATTCAAATTTAGACGTGTACCATCTTGACACGTATACAATTGAGAGGTTGTCATCTGCTTAGGTACTTTTTTGAGCAAAGATGAATCCTTCACACCTGAATTACGATTATGTAAACGTGAAAATCTTAAGGTTTCGACATTCGTACCATTATTGTCAAGAAACATAAAAATTTTGATATTATATTTCTTGTAGCTCATTTGTGAATGGTCTCAAAATCAGATTTTTCAGTCGAATATTTGCAAACTTGAACAGAGCTTAACATTTCAGCAGCTGTTTACTTTATTTAAAACAAAATCGATATTTGGGAATGTGATTCTTAGATTCACGATAAACCCGGTTTTTAAAAATGGATAATTAAAAAGCAACAACATCGAAACGATTGCGGAAAGAGTTCTAAAATTGTTTAGAAAGAGTTCGTAACGAACTGCTCAACTAACACGTATTTATGAACATTTCTGTTGAAAACTTCCACTACATGTATTGGAAGTTTATTTCCTAAACTTAACTTAACGCGGATATCATGGAATTCATGGAAATCACGGACCTTATGGATTTGGAGGAATTCACGGAATTCAAGAAATTTACATAATTCAACTAATTTGTGTTAATTTAAGTTAATGAATGTAAATGAAATCACAGAATTCACGAAATGTATTGAATTCATGGAGTTCCACAAATTCTTTGAATTCCATTAATTCCATGAATTCATTGAATCCCTGAAATGTTATAAATTACATGAATTCCGTGAATTTTTGATAAACACAAGAAAAAATGCCTATAGTCATTGCCTAAAATCAAAATTTTTGACAAGGAATATTTCTTTAAAACTGCGTCTGATTCTAAATACTTTCAAAAAATACATCTTAATAACAATCAAAGCATTAAAACTATGAAAAAAAGAACAAAAATGATGAATTATGAATTATTTTATGAAAAAAAGTTCATTTCATAAAATAAAGATTACGATTTTTGCAAACTTGTCGAGACTGAAACTCTCCAGGAGAAATCAGACTCGGCTAAGCTCGTCGGCGTTCGGATGGGGTCGCCCGTTAATTCGACTCACCGGGGAAGCGCATGCATCATAAACGTGTGAATGTGTGAATGCTTCCTTGTGTGAATGCTCTATGCTTGATGAAAGAATTCTAAGATTTCTAACAGTTTCAAGAATTTCAAGACTTTCTCCAAGAATTCTTCTAATAGTTTCAGCGCAGAAATCTAAGATTTCTTAGTGACTAGCCTTGCGGCTCAAGCACTAAGCTTTAATTTGTAGAAATGTAAGAAAAATATGCCTAATCGATATAGCCAACTAAAAGATACGCGACCTCCTATTCATAAATAGTCAAATAGGTCAAATTCTTTACAATTATCTCAACCTATTACCTATTACGGAAAACGCGTCATCAGCTTTATCGTGGGCGATCCGCAGAAATTGTCGCCTCTGTACTAATTTCGGTGATGCTGAAACCAATTGATGAATCTCCATGTGAATCTATAAACAATTTGCCTCACGTCAGAAACACCAGTAATCATGAGTCTTTCTAAAGTGAACCTTACCTATCCCAGAGGGTGGATTGAAAAGTTTCCGACCAACCAAGAGAAAGCTGGTGTTGGGTCAAAATAAAATAATTTTTCAAAAGCTTGGAGTGAAAGAAGTAAAAAGATCAAGCTTTGATATCAATCGAGCCATTAGCTTGTTTCCGACATACTTTGCAAATTCGTGTTTGTCTCGTAATTTCCTCGAATTGAATAATTGCAATATTACGTAATTGCTGTATGATGTTTCACCTTGCAATTGAACGAATTCTATCACTGCGCGATATTTCAATTTCACTTTTTACTTGAAGCCTCTATCCGTCAACCTATAACATATAACCATTAAATAATGCAGTCGCCACTTCTTATACTGTATGTCGTTTCTCAATTTCCATTTGAGAATGGCACACAGCCTATACCAACGTATCATTGTGTGCTTTATGAAAACATTAATCCTCTGTTTCTTGTTGCAGAATTCAGTTCGCAGTTTGAATGTCTACCTAATGGCGCACCTCTTCCAAGCGTTCCACGCCGCACAGCTTCTAATTTAACCGAAAAGTCTGTTTTACCTGAAAAACCTCATTCTCCTGACTCGTCTCATCCACCTGGCACAAGTCATTCTCCTAACAGATCTGTTCCACCTGGACCATCCCATTCTTCTGACAGGTCTGCTTCTTTTGTGGGGGATACACTTCGTACAAGGAGCAGGTCTCCTCCTCTGGGCCGTCCACCGTCATACATATTTGGATACAAACTTGAAAACCTTTGTCATCTTCGGCTTATTCCGCAGAAAAATCCACGCTGCGTACTCCAAATTCGCAAATACACTTTTCCTTCGAATACCCCGATTAAGCTGAGATCAGGAAATGGTTCTACTGCGCCTGCACCAACTGAAGAGCAACTTGTTTTAACAACATCCAATGGTGACATCTTGGCGATGCTGGACCGTAATAATACAGTACTTCGCGGGATATATACAAATCATATCTTTCTGACAAGGGTGAAACTGAACATGTACAGCGGGGCAGTTATTGGATTGAACCGAAGCGAAATCAAGGAAATTCCAACAAGCAGCAATCACTCAATTAGCAGGCATTTTAAAATAGTATATAAGGAATATATCTAGAAAAAATAAAGCCATGGAAATTTAAATTCTGTTCAATTCTTTTCTCACACCTCCTCCATGATTGCTAAAGGTCGTCGCACAAAGCACACTCTTCTATTTCATAAGGAATTCGTAGAATTCACAGAATTTAAAGAATTCACAGAATTTATATAAAGCCTGGAATTCACGAATTTCATGAAATTAGCATAATTCATGAAATTCACGGAATGTGAGAAATTCACGGTATGCAGTGAGTACAGGGAATTCACGAGATTTAAAGAATTAACGGAATTTTCGGAATTTACCAAATCTAAAGAAATTAAGGAATTTACAGAATTTAATGTATTCGTAGAATTCAATGAATTCACGGAATTTAAAGAATTCAATGACATTAGCAGAATTCAAGAAAATCAGCTCAAGAAAAAATCCTGAATCTCGAAAAGTCCTGCCTGCATGCTCTATCACCAAAAATGGAGTTCTGCGCGAGGTTGGAGAAAGCTTTTCATAAATTTACTGTTCTCGCCTAGTACTCTCTGAAACCTCTATCACAATAAATCGAGCATGACACGAGTCTGATGAAAGGGAGTGCACGCAGAAGAAAAAACAGAGTAAGAAAGGAGCTTGGAAGGAGCTCGGAGCGATATAAATAAAAACTAAATTAATGTATAAAATAAAAAAATTCCGAAAATTTTGAAAGCCAACTTCAGAGTAATGAACAAAGTAATGACATAGGCTTCTAAGAGTCCTAGCATCGACAATCGCCTATACGGAAGAGTGTCCCATTTAGGAGGAAACCTCAACTCCAGACGCCTGCACTCCACCGACTCCGAGACAAACTTTTCGTAGTACTGGTACGAGTAACCATTTTTTTCAAACATTTTCAATAACGTCCAAGCAACATTTCTTATTTTTGCTTCAATTTTTTCAGATCAACACAAATTGACAAACCTATAACTTGTGCCATCCGGCAGAGAATAAAAGCGTGCTAATTTTTTAAGCATTCACTGGTGAATCCATAAAGGATGAATATCAAATTACAAGCATTTAGAGTCATATTGCAAGAGCATTTACAAATTATATAGATTTTTCAAATATACAGTTACCTTAAAAAAATGTCGCATTGCGTTTTTTATGTCATTTATTAAAATTAAAATAAATTAGGTTCATCAAATAAACCGAGATTTTGGAGAGCATGGGAGGAGGATTTTGGGGGAATTCCTGGAGGATTTAAAGAGCATTCTGGAGACGATTTAAAAAGCATGCGGGGAGGATCTGAAGATTTTTGTGGGTGGATTTAAAGATTATGGGAAGATGATTTTTAGAGAACGAGGCAAGTATTTGAAGAGCATGTGGCTAGGCCTTAGCGAGGCAGCAGCGAGGATGGAGGGAGCACATACAGAGGTTGAGAAGATAGCTAGGAGAGGTTACCGCGAATATATCAATGTTTCAACAAGACCCCGTTTTTTCTCGAAAACGCTCAAAGATTGCGAATTCGGAAATAAATAGGGTTCCGCAAACATTAAACGTACTTTAGCGAGCGCTTGTGATAGATTGAGTATTTTTTGAAATCTCGCTACGTTCTAGCTTCTTACTCTGAAATCATCGGCGCAAACTCGGTTTGGTAGAGAATTAGGAGAGCATGGAGGGAGTTTTAGAATATTCCCTCGGGAAGAAAACCAAGTGCGAAGTCACATACAGCCCAGCATTGGCCTGTAGTCGGAAATAATATTGCCGAAGCTCGGATGTCATTATCGCGCAAATGACAGAACGATAACTATGGCCTGCCATTTTAAATGACAGAACTTACAAATTTCATCGTGAACTTTGGCTGATTCTCGTGAAACATTGTTCCCCATGCTAAAAGTGAGATTTGGTGTAATAAAATGCCGATACTGGGCCAAGCATCGGTGAGATAATCGGCAATTTTAAATAGACCAACACTAGGCCGTACATTTAGCTCCGGCAATTCGCACCTGGAAATTCACGGAATTCACGCAATTTACAGAATTCGTGGAATTTATGAGGAACAGGGAATTTGAGCCATTTATGAAGTACAGTTAATATAAAGAATTCACGGAAATCAAGATATTTACCGAATTAAAGGAATTTACGGAATGCGAAGAATTGACGGATCTCATTGAATTAATGAAATTTGAGAGATTCACGGAATTCATGAAATTTACGGAATTTATGGAATTCGAGACTTCGTAGAATTTATGGCATTCACGAAATTCATACAATTCGTATAATTCACCTAAATTATGGAATTCACATAACTCTAGAAATTCACGGAATTTGAACTAATTCTTGAAGCTCGCATATTCCTTAAATTCCCTCCTGAATTTCACAAATTCCATGAATTTCGCGAATTCCTTTATTTCAGTGAATTCGGCGGAATCCGTTAATCCTTAAATTCCATGAAGTACGGGAATTGCATGAATTACGGGCGTTGCATAAATTCCATGAATTCCTTGAATTCTGCCACTTTCATCATTACAATCAATAACGAAAATTCCATTGATTTAGTGCATGTATCGAAGGCCGTGATGTCGGTAAATTAAGCGCATTCCCTAAATTCCTTAAATTGAATGAATTTGTTGAGTTCCATGATTTCAGAGAATTTCTTGAATTCTATCCAATCTGTAAATTCCATTAATTATTTAAATTCCTTCGACTTAATTAATTTTATAAAGCTGCGAATTCCTACAATTTCTTGAATTTCTGGAATTTCTTGAATTTCATTAATTCCGTTAATTTCATGAATGTTATAGATTTTGCGAAGTCCTTTAATTTCATTAATTCCGCGAATTCTGTGATTTTCATGACTTTCTTGAATTCCATCTATTCGGCGAATTCAGTGACTTCAGCGAATTTCATCATTTCCGCGAACTCCAGATATTTCGTGAATTTCGTGGATTCTGTGAATTTCTTGAATTCGTTGAATTCTGTGAATTTCATTAATTCTCTAATTTCCTTGTGTGACCCCTCGCCACTTTTAAGTAACAAATTTTCTTCGATTTTATTCGAAAAACGCCCAAGGATCATTCCATGTCAAAGAAAAAAAATCAAGTCGTCAATTTTCTCAATTTTGGGAATTATAAAGTTTTTAGAGTTTTGAAATCTTCTTAAATCTTTACAAACATCCTTAAAATTTTTTGTTAATAATCATTTCCCCATTCGAAACTAAATATAGGAAAATTTTAGAATACATTTTTTTCATTTTTATGAATTGTACAGATTAGAGTTTAAAAAAATAATACACGCTGTAATTTCTAGTGCTCTTAATTGAAAAATGCATTTAAAAATTTTAAAACGTTTCAAAGTTTTATCTTTTTAAGCAATTTTCAATGTAAATCATTAAAACTTGAAAAATGACAATTATTTTTTATTTTTTAAAAAGAAACAAGATTACAAATTTCTACAGGAATCTTAAGTATGTTTTTTTATTATCAAAAAATCTGAAAAAATAATGTGAAAACATCAAAATCTTATTTAAAGATCTCCAAAAATATAAAATTTATTACAATTTTTTTTGTATTATTCCAAATTTTTAATCATTCTTGAATATGTTTAAAACTTCTAAATATCTCTCAAACTTAACAGAATTTTTTCTAAAATAATAGTTGTTCAATTTTTATTATTTATTTCAACTTTTTTTATTTGAAACTCTGTTTACGTATTCTGTCAAATATAATTTAAAAAAAATGATAAATATTTCCGTGAGAACTCTTAAAATTAAATTTCTAAGATAAAAAAAAAACATTTTTAATTTTCATACGAATCTTCATAAAATTTTCTGGTATTATTTCATTTCTAATTATTTGGAATCTTTTCAGATTTTTAATTATTTTTAAGATTCTTTCAAAACTTCTAAATATATTTTAAAGTGATGCAAGCTTTTCTTACAATTTTAAATTACACCTACAAAATTGAAAAAAGGATGAATACGAAATAGTCAAATTTGAACCTTTCACCCAAATGAATAAACTTTCAAACCACAAAGTTAAATATTACACCGAGAAAGCTTAATTTTTAACGAAGAAAAATCCATGTTTTACGAAAACAGATGGATTTTTTAAGTAAACAGGCATACTGAAAAACAAGAGTTGAATTTCATTCAGAAAAAATTCAGTTTCACTTCTTAACATGAAAATATGAGTTTTAGACAGAAAGTAAATCTTGCATTAAGATACTTGAATTTACTACCCAAAAGGACAATTGTTTAACAGAACTGTTCATTTTTGCCACTGTATTTGCAAAAATATTGTTGAAAAATAAAAAAATAAATTGGATTCCTTTCATTTTTGAAGAATTTACTTTCATAAAATCAATGACATATAGCATATGGCTGTCCAAAGTTACATAAGAGTTCCGAGTTTCATTGCGGATCCAATATGGCTTTCACAACTTACTGAGACATTCCGAGTTTGATCAAAATTCGCACATATAGGTTTTTAGGCCGCTGATAATGAATTCGTGATCAGATGCTTAAAATTCAATTGTCCCCAAATTTCGTTTGCATTTCTAAACTGCCTTTTCACCATCGATGTACTCATCGCCGTTTCCCAACTCGTACCACGTGGAAGTGACAATTTGCAAAAATAATTTTATCAATTTTTTTTCATTTCTATTTTTAAGGGTAATGTTTCATTGTTCGAAATAAGGTTTTGAATCGTTTTAAAAAGTATATGTCGCAGTCGAATAAGTATACTTATGGAGTACATTTTGCCTAGATTCTACCCTCTGAAATCACTTTTTATTTGTTTCTAACCGTGAGCCCACTATACAAGCAAATCTGATCAGGATTCGTTTTGAGCGGCCACAACCCCCCCCCCCCTGTACAAATTTTTATAAAAATCAAAGTGTTTCTGTAACTTTCGATAGCCTTATTAGATTGCTTATCTTGAATTTTTCAAATCTGATTACGGATTCGTCACGAGCGACTTTCGATTCGTCATCAGCGGACCCAAAAACTCTACCTCACAAATTCGGGAAGAAAATGATTAAGCAAAGATTTTATGCAATGAAAAATTCTTATTTTTTGTTAAATAAACCAATATAATTATTTCAGTGTAAATTGTATTGCAACTGTGATAAAGTATTTCAAATTTTCAGGAAGTTTTACTTTAGAATTAATTGTTTAAAAAAATTTTCACAATCGATTCGGTAGCAGAAAATGTCGCTAAAAAAAGTTTCGGGAAAGCGGACGTTTGGTCCTTAGCAGGTTAAGCTTCTTGACCGGGTTTCATGTTACATGGATGTTTCTTATCTTATTTAGTTCTATTCACAAATTTTTTCTCTTTGTTTTGATAAATTTAGATTCGAAATCAACCGATTTTTTGGGCAATTTTCGTTTGTTTGTTATTGGTGATATTTATTAATTTTTCCTATTGCAAAAAAAAATTTTCTTTTAAACATCTTCGTTTTGCCCTTTGAAATTACTTTAGCTATTGATTCCTTTGATAGGTTCAATGTGGCTCAAATTTAATAGTGATTCTGTGAGTTTTTTTAAAGCGCCATGAACACATTACCTTTGATTTACTGATCCCAGTAATTTTTTTTCTGTCATAGTTCTCGTATCTCTTGATAGCCATTCATTTTTTCAACACACAACAATCTGGGAGATACCCATTCATAATCTTTGATTTGCTTTTTTGATCTCTCATTTATAATCACACTGACTCCTCAGTTACCTGTGTTTAATATCGACTTCTAACCACAATTTGAGCCTTTTTCCATCTTTCTCATGTCACATATCTTCTTCTTTGTCAAAGGAAATATAAAATATCTATATTTACACTTCTAGCATTTTGGATTTTCCTTTTTCTTCATTGTGATGTTCAAGTCGTCCGGAGATGAGAATTTTATTACGAATATATTTCTTTTTTCGAATCCACCTAGATCAGTTATACCATTGGCTTATGATTTTACTTTCTGGGAAGACATTTGCTAGGTTCTGAATTTCGTTTGTTTGAAAAATAACATGGGATATATTTTTCAATGCAGATTATTCTTTAATTCTCAGTTATAATAGAAAACTCTATTTAATAACGTTAAATTAAACTTTTAGAATTCAAGCGCTTATAATTTTTTAAATGACTAAATTTTTAAGACTAATTGTCGAACCAGGACTAATTTTGAACTGCGTTTCGCAATTATTTGATGTAAATTATTAAAATTTGAGAAACTAAAGTCGAAATGATTCAATATTTGAATTCCACTTTAAAGTCCCACTTTCAAATTCGATCTTTGGATTCCCGGTGTTTTTATTTTCTAAGAATTACGTAGCTAAAATTTGTGCACCCTCTCCTGGATTATTACACTTTTTAATTCATTTTCAAAGTAAACGTTCTTACTCCCGACTTTTCTTCACAGACTTTTTCTCTTCTGATTTCGAAGCATTTTATATGCAAAAGGAAAATGTAGTATCAGACAATTTTTGAAATATGCAATTGTCAAAGTTAAAAACGACTTTTGCTAAATATACTTTAGATCATTGTATTAAATTCACGGTATTAAAAACAATTTCAGTGAATTTTTAACTTATTTATTAAAAGCAAAGAAGTTTTTAAACTGTCAGCTCCCACTTGAGCAAGCAAGGAAACAAAGTCTCAAGTTTCAATTTCAGAGATGCCATCCTAGAAAACAATTGATTTTTTCGGTTTTTTGGAATTGTAAAATAAAATTTCCAGGCTACTGATTTTATATTGTTTCATAAAAAATTTAATAATTTTTAAAAATGTTTTTAATTTTTATTCTGACGTTCCCGGTTCTCCTTAATAAAATGGAAATGGTTCAAATCGCCTAAGTTTCATTGAGTAACATTAGTTGAAGATGCTCCAATATCATATGACGAACAAAACTTTTGTTCACACAAATTATTTTGTGAAAGAATTTTTTTACGATTTCTCAATATTTTACGTTATTTAAAGTTACATTGCAGACAAATTTGAATAAAAGCAATATAATGATGAAGAATTTTTTCTTGAGATTAATGTAGTTAACAATTTAAAGAAATTTAATAAACAAATGCATTAATGAGATATTTTTTGACAGAAAAATTAGTTTTTTTCGATGTCACTTTTTTCATTAGGAACTTTGTTATTCAATTGGCAAAATGCCAAAAAACCATAATTTTTCATATTTGAGCTGCCTGTTCTGTAGCATTCATTAATTTTACCTCGAAAATGTGAAAAACTGATAGATTTACAATCGATTAAAAAATCTTAACAACTTAGATGAATTTCGTGCAATCTGTCCAATTGTTATAAACAAATTTATGAAAAAATCGATTATTGCTGTACATTGAAGCCTGGAAGTTCTTTTCATCGCGTTTTTTCCTATGAAATAAAGTTATATTAATATCTCCTTGAAATCAAACCTTAAAACATAATTTTGCTGATTATTATAAACAAATTTCGTAAACAAATTTAATAAATAAGCGCCTCTGTATATATAAAGTGGATTCTTCTGCGCTATCATTAAGTTGGAATTCAAAAATGAAAATTCCATGTCAAAAGTGGACAATCAAAATATTTACTATTGTTATAAACAATACTGATTAACTAATGTATTAAACAGTCCCTCTTTGATAGAAAAAATCGATTTATTTGCATAATTGTTTAATTTATCCCTGAATTAATATTCTTGTGTAGTAAACTGACGTTTGATAATATTTTTCATTTTTATTAACAATTCTACTCAACAAATGCATTTAATAGACGCTTTAAAATAGGAAAAATGTCTGTCTTGATGAAATGTTGACCATATCATAAAAAATATTGGGAAAATCGCTCAGTCAGTTTCCTCTATCAAAATATCAATCTTAGGATAAAATAAACAATTATGCAAAAAAAATTAATTTTTTCTATCAAAGAGTGACTGTTTAATGCATTTGTTAATCATTATTGTTTGTGGCAATGGTAAATATTTATATTGTTCATTTTTGTCATATAATTTTCATTTTTGAAGGCAAACCTAACGATTGCGCAGAAAAAATGCATTTTATATATACAGAGGCGCTTATTTATTAAATTTGTATATGCAATTTGTTTATAACAATCAAAAAAATTATACTTCGGTGTTTGATTTCAACGTAAAATTAATTTCACTCGATTTAAGCAATAATCGATTTTGTTCATAAATTTGTTTATGACAATTGAACAGATTAAGGTAAAATCATTTAATGCTGCAGAACCGGCAGCTCAATTATGAAAAACTATGGTTTTTTGGCATTTTGCGACTTGAATAACAAACAAACAGAATTTATTAACTTATTATGACTGTTTGCAGAAATTATCATGAAGTTCCTAATTAAAAAGTATAATAACAAACAAAAATTTCCGTCGAGAGATTATCTAGTAATAATGCATTTTTAAAATAAAATTGCTTAAAAAATTTATAAAATTTATAAAAAATTATGAAAATTTTCTGAAATTATTATAAAATTCCTAAACTGAAAAGTTGTCACCGAAACAAAAAATTTCATTTCGACATATGACTTAACTGTGCATTTGTTTAATGAATTTGCTTTAAAAAATCATAATATTGTTCAACAATGTATGAATGTTTTTGAAATTGTCATGAAGTCCCAACTAAGAGGACTAACATTGAAAAAAAAACTAAATTATTTGCTGACACATGTCCAAATAATGAATTGATTCAGTGAATTTCTTTTTAAAAAATCATAAGGTTAATCAACAAATTATGCATTTTAAAAAAATTATCAGAATAGTCCTATTTAAAAAAATGACATAAAAAGACGAATATTTCTGTCGAAAAATGCCGGATAAATGCATTTGTTATTAGATTTGTTTATGAGATTAGCAGTAATAATTTTGATGAGAAATTTCCTAATCATCATATTATTTTTATCCAAATTTCTTTCATTATTACTTTACAAAAATGTACAATTAGGAAAAAGCGTGAAAAACTTTCTTTCAAGGAACAATTTGTCTATACAATTTTTTTCTTTAGTATATAATATTGGAATACTTACAACTAATGTTACTCTATAAAAATTAGGCGATTTCAATAATTGTCTTGCTTTGAAGAGCATTGAGAACGTCAAATAAAAAATGGTCTTTTGTTGTCATATTTTTTTATTTATAAACAAATAAAAGCAAATCTTAGAAATTAGGTTCGACAACTCTCTTAGAAATCTTATAAGACTTTTTTCCACTGTGATACGGTGGTACATTCTTAACCAAAAAGTTGATTTTTTAACCAAGAAGTTTCATTTTCCACCAAAAAGAATCAATTTTCAGTTTGAAAAGTAAATTTAAACTTAACAGTTAAATTAGAACACAAAAGATGAATATTAAAAAAGATATTTTATTCAATAGAATAGATGAATTTTTAACCAGAGATGAATTTTCAAACAAACAGTTTAATTTGGTACCCATAAAAAAAATCTTGAATATATATGTACATGACTGCATTAATTGAATATTTTAATTTTCATTTATTCTTTGTGCCAGCGTCTTTAAAACTAAAATTAAGGAATAAAACCAGTCCCTTCTTAACCTAAATAACAATAACAAAAACTGCAAAACGAATTATAAACATAATAGTTCAATTTCCACCAAATCGATAAATATTGACAAAAAACAACCAATTTTAAGTATGTAGTTCAACCTTCGAATAATCAGTTCAATTTTGAATAAATTTCAGTAGTTTTCAATGTATAAAATTCCGTTGCTTTAGCGTTTTAAATACCTAGTTTCGAAACTACGAAAAGTTGTTAAATAACTCAAAGTGATACGAGTAGATTCTTATATACACCTAATCAGCATCGGATTAGAACATTATTTAGTACTATTAAAACAAATAAAATGCGACAAATTGTTGTGATAAAAATAAAAAAAAAACATATTTAGTTATAAATTTGTGCGAAGAAACATTGCTTTATTTATCGAAAAACGTTTAATTTTTGCAACTTTTTATGATAAATATTTATAAAAATAGCGTCCTAAATTTTAAACTGTTAATAGCTTTTGACAAATTAAATACTTGAAGAAAGAATTGTTTCATTAAGTCACTCTGGGGAGCTTAAGCTTTGTCTAAAGATCAGTGAATAATACGAAATGGTGTAGAAAAAGTGTTGAAAATTGCGTGAAGTATTTTGCAGTGGACTCTTATTTTCTGGAGATATGATTTAGATGTAGTACTTTAAAATTTTTTGAGATTGGGCGATTATTGCCTGCGGGAACTTCCTCAATTTCATCTCGTCGCAACACATGAATCATGCCACTGTACATGTTCATTTTCACCCTTCTTAAAAAGATATTATTCGTAAATATTGCACGAAGAAATGTATTATTACAGTCAAATGTGGCCATGATGTCACCATTTGGTGTTGTTAAAACCAGTTGCTCTGAGGTTGGCAAGGACACAGGGGCACCACGTCCTGTTCTATATTTAATTGCAGTATCGGCTGGAAAAGTGAATCTGCGAACTTCAAATATCCGGTGAGCATTCTTGTTGGAAATAATCCGAATAAAGCTAAGTTCTGCAGGATCGTGTCCAAGTATGAGTGAAGGACGACGCCTGCGAAGAGGAGACCTGGATCTTAAACGAAAAGCAGGCTCTGCAGGTGCAACAGACCTGACAGGAGTAAAAGATCTGCCAAGAGGAATGGGCTCGTCAGAAGAGCAAGAAGTGCTGGAACGAGAAAATCCAGGAAGAGGCTCGCCGTTTGGTAAACACTCGAACTGTGCACTTAAACCTGCAACAAGAAACCGAGTATTAATTTTTCCTATACGTACAGAATGGTATGCTGGTATTAGCTGTGTGCAATTCCCAAAAGTAATTCTATAAATAAATGAGAGCGTGCGCTTTGAGGGGCTGGTCACTGAGATTTCAGGTGACTTCTGGACTTATGGAAGTCCCTGTGGTGGTCAGTAGGAATCTCTGAATTCTCTCCGTAGTTCCTTGGTTAGTCCCAGTTAGTCTCAGTGCATTACGATAATTCTCGCTTCAGCCGGCCGGTGCGGCGGAATCCCAGTCGGGAAGATTTGTAATTTTATCGGGAACACTCAGGATACCTGTTTTAAGTACCGCGCGATTAACTTCTTGTAGGATCTTCGTGGGAAATCACAAGAAATCTTAAATTAGTCCGAGGGAGGTCTCTAAAAAGTCTTCTTTATTCCAGTGACAGTCATGGTAAATCTGACTTTCTAAATTCTGAGTGACCAGCTCCTCGGTGCGCCTCAATCAGGAACTCCTTCTTCAGAAATTTTCTGGAAGATATTAAAAATCTCTTATTCAGTGGTAGTATTTTTTCCTAACATCTTAAATTATTTTATGGGTTTGGATGACAAATCCTTTAGTCCTAAGGTTATTCTTCCTCTGGGGTTTTATTGTTTTTTAGGGAGCGGGTTTCCAGTTAGCGGTTTGTAGGTTCTTTCTAAAGATATGGTGTAACAATTATTCATGCCATCTTTAGGAATTTGTGTAGTTACACTTCCTTTACCATCCATTAACTATGCCTGCTTCTCAAATCTCGTGGCGATCAATTAGCTTCTCTTCAGAAGGCTTCACAAAGGAGACCGATCTATCCCATCCCAAGCCCTCTTATTTCCGGCTTTAAGGAGTTCACTCCATGCGGGGGTGCAGTCTAGTCTGGGTAGAGTATCCTCCTAATTTTCTGTGATCAAAATTAAGAATAGTTTTTCTTCCAAAGCCGTGAAAATGATTTCCTTGTTGTCTCAGTTAACTAAGCTTTTGAGTTTTTCTAATGCATTGTCTTCTTCTTCTAGTCCTCGAAACAATTCTGATATGCGCTTTTTGGTATGGCCTTGAGCTCTTCCAGCGATGCGGTCTTCGTATTCTCAATCGTGGAAAAACGTCGTCCTTTCATGGTTCTTTTCAGTTTTGAGAACAGGAAAACGTCATAGGGGGCCATCTCCGGTGAATACGGTGACTGAAGCCTGATTACTTTTAGCCAAAATATTACGAACAAGCAACGATATGTAAGCAGGTGCCTTATCGTGATGCAAAAATCATAAATTGTTTCGCCACAAATCCGGGCGATTTTTTCGTAAAGAACTCATTATGAACCATACCCTTATCAACAAAGAAAACAGTCAGAAAAGCCTTCACATTGGACCGAACGTTGCGTGCTTTTTTGGTCTTGGGGATTCAAGATGATTGAACTGAGACGATTGAGCCTTATTTTTGACGTCCTGACCATATATCCATGTTTAGTCACCAGTGATGACCCTTCCGAGCGAATATGGATCGCGTTGACGTTATTCAAAAGCTCATTAGCGATGTTCATGCCACGGTTCTTTTGGTCAAAATTCAGTAATTTCGGGACAAATTTCGCTGTCACACGTTTCAAGCCAAAACATTCGTAAAAATTGTATGGCATGAGCCAACCGATATGTCGACATCTTCAGAAACGTCTCTAAAGTCCGCCGCACACGGTGCTATTTTCTGCTGGGTTCCTTGCTTGATTTTGCTGTTGCGCACTCTGCAGACAGAGGCGCGTGAAGCTAGTCAGGCTGTGCTGCAGGCTCCGCTTCAAACAGTGCGCGCTACTCTGCTGGGTCACATGCAAGCTCTTCTGCTTGCGAGCGGACACTTTTCAAAATAATTGCATTTTCAAACTAAACTTTTTTAAACACTATGCACAACAACCCAATTACTCGGGGTTTGCTGATTGGAGCTGTAGCAGTCAACATAATTGCGTGGAGTTTTCTTCTCTTCTGATTAGCCTTTTGCTTTATCCAGCATGAAAAGCAGCAGAAGAAATAGCACGCATTCTATCAACGAAATCAAACACGGCCTCCAACACGAGAGCCAGAGAAAAGTTTTTCCTGCGAGGAAGCCTGCCCAGTAGCCATCACATCTCCAGCAAACAATATTTTTTTGTCCATTTTTTCGCTCGCTAAAAATGCCTAAGCATACTAAAAGACATATAACCCTTATATTTGTCAAAAACAAAATAAACATGTAAAATGGCTAATGATGTCCAGATTTGTTAAAGCATGTGTACCAACATAACAAAAAAATGGAAAATCGAATCAGCTTAGCGTACGAAATTTGAAAAGTAACCTTTTTTATCAAACCTCTTATTTAAAAGAATTGTTGTCAATTTTAATTACTCTATCTCCTACAGGGCCTCTTAATGGTATATTTTTTGTCGGATAGAAGTGTATGATTTTAGAATTCTTGCTTGTTCTCTCAATATTTAGATCTTAGCTTGGTTTTCTGGTCCTCTATCTCCTCCATCAAATCTTCTTTGGGGTCATCTATTCCATTAATGGAATAAATGGTTTTATTAGCCGCGTCCCTATCATAGTTATCATTAAAGATGTCGATTTTGTGATTACTCTTTCAAAAATAGAACAAGAGGCTTTTTTCAAAAACCGTTAAGAATCTTAATAAATAACATGTCAATTCAACTTTTATAGAAATATTTTTGACCTTCTGGAGATAATTTTTTTCGTGAGAAGTTAAAAAAATTCCTGGATTTCTTATTTGACTTCAACGTGTGGCATGATTAAGAAAAGCAGTAGCGAAAATTGCGAATTCAGACTAATTATTTTATGAGGTCGGTGTTTACTGCTGTCGACTGGAAATGCGGTAGCAGCTGAGAATTTCTCATATTTTATTTCTTAAATTATGCAAGTACTGCGACCTACAATACGATATAATAAAGCAACTGAAATTCGGCGCAGACACGCTTGTAAATTTTTTGTCGAACCTCTAGAACCCTTAAGGATTAAAAAAAATGTATTAGCTTAATTTAAAGATAAAACTGGAAAGACTAATTCTGATCAATTTAAGATTTTTGCTACAAGCTTCATAAGCCATGTAATAAGTTAAAGGCGATGGAGAATTATATATGTAATATATGATTAATTTACCAATAAAATTGAGAATAACCGCTAAGGATATTACGACAGTATAGAAAATCCTCATCTTTTCTAATTAGAAAAAAAAACAAATTTAAATTCCTGCTGAAGAATTTCTTGACTGACACTGTAACCAATGAATATTCTTGCACTTTTCTAGATTATGTTTAATACCGTATACATTCCTTATCTCATATATCGTCAGCATCAACCTTGTTCTTCTGAGTTATTTACATTGCAAGCATTTCAGTTTCAGGAAAAATATGCGGATTAAAAATTAGTTACAACTGCTATCACAATTTATGCAATTATTTGCTTTTCAGAGAAATAAGGTATTTATATGATACATTTACGTAATCTGAGTTTGAAGGGACTATTTAAGACTTTGAAGAAATTATCCTTATTTTTTGACAATATAATTTTTAAAATAAAATTATTGCAGACAAAAAATTGGTAGAAAATAATCATAATCCTTGCTGGCCTTCAGTTATTTCCTATTTTTCAGATTTCACGGACTAATGTAGGTATAAAAAAAATTATTATTCATCATAATTTGTTTGCTAAAAACCAGAAATTAAAATTTGATCCGGTGAACACTTATTTTGATTCTAAGAAACTCAAATAAAACTTTAAATAATAGGAAGCTTTTTTCAAGGTAAGGGAATCGTTGGAATCGGAATCTAGAATCGATTTCTACCTTCGATTCTTCAATTCACGGAATAAACATTTTTTTTTTTAATCGAAGAATCGAGATTCGAATTTCACTGCCGATTCCGGAACCCTAGTAGATGAGCAGCGACTTGACTTCAGGACTAGGTTTCGTTCCTCATCGATTTTGCAAAATTTTTTTTCTCTGTACAGAACAAATTCATTAGGGCTTTCCCTAATGAATTTCCGCATCGAACTCTTTTTTATGTGGTCAATCCATTATTAATTTGAATTTACATTCGCATTATTTAGTAATTGTTGATCTGAATTGACGTTAATAAACTCAAATCAAACTTTAAATAATAGCAAATTTTTTCAAGGTACGGGAATCGTTGGAATCGGAATTTAGAATCGATTTCTACTGTCGACTCTTTGATTCACGAATTGAACATTTTTGTTGGAATCGAAGGATCGAGATTCGAATTTCACCGTCTATTCCGGAGATACTTATTAATAGAATTCAGGACACCAACCATTCTACTTCAAAACGTCATAAATATTCTTCCTTTTGCGAGATTTTGACTTGACACCATTTGTTCTTATTAAACTTTGGGTTTTCTTTCAAAGGTTACTATGAGACCTTAAAATGAGTTATTTAGTGTTGAAAAAAAAATTAAATTTTTCGTCACTGTGGAGTGACGTAAATTCTGAGCGGCCCCTGTGTCGCATATAAGCATGATTTTCCTGTTTTCGGTGGACTCTATTCTCACGATTTTCTTAGTTGCGATCTAGACGTATAGCAATAAAATGCTTTGAGATTGGGCGATGGCTGCCTACGGGAACCTCCTTAATTTCATCTCGCCGCAATACGCCAACCGTGCCGTTGTACATGTTCATTTTCACCCGTTTTAAAAAGATATTCTTTGCAAATATTCCACGAAGAATTGTATTATTGTAATCAAATGTTGCCATGATGTCACCATTTGATGTTGTTGAAACTAGTAGTTCTGAGGTTGGCATAGGCCCAGGGTTACCACGTCCTGTCCTAAATTTGATTGGAGTATCAGCAGGAAAAGTATATCTACGAATTTCAAATTCCTTGCTTCGATTCATTTGGGGAATAAGCCGAATACGGTTTAGATCTGCAGGATTCTTCAGGAAGTTCTTTAGAACTAAGGAACGGTACCTCAGAGGAGGAGAGATGGATCTGACGCGAATAGAAGGCTCGGCAGAAACATCACACCTAACAGGAGAATAAGGTGTAGCAGGAGAATGAGGTATACCAAAAGACTGAGGTCTGAAAGGAGTAACAGGTCGATCTGGAGAACGATCAAACTGTGCACTTAATTCTGTAACAAAAAACAGAGTACTAATTTTTTCGCTGAATACAGAATGGTATGCAGGTGTTGACTGTCTGCAATTTCAGAGTGAAAATTTAGAAATAACCCGCTATAAAGGTGCACGTAAAAACCATATTACGAATGAGTCTGTTCCTTAATAGTTAAGGACAAAGGGTAGTATTCCTTTGTCTTATTGTTAGCTGAAGCATTTAGGGAAAAATCGCATAAGGTTATGGTGACAATGTTACACTTGTGCTAATGTGACAGATAGGGGGTGCGGTACATGGGGTATTGTGAATTTATGGTCTATCTGAAAAACATCGCGTAAAAACTGAAAGTTTCACCTTTTCAAAGGGATGTCTTTCAGAGAAGCACCAAAAACTGTTAAATATTAAATAAACCCTTAGAGTTCAGGATAACCACCAAAGATATGATCAGCACATAGAAAATCTTCATCTTTTTCAATTAAAAGCATAGGTTATTAATGTTTCATTCAATAATTTCTTCAGTAACATTGTAACTAATGAAACTTCTAGCGCTTTTTAGATTAAGTATACTATCTGCTTCAGTCGTTATCTTATTTATTATCAGCATCAATATTGTCTTTCTGATTATAGTAGGTTATAATTTTGCTAAAATGTATACCACTGTATATTCAAAATAATTTAGTCCTTAACGAAATACCGTGTGTACATAAGGTATTCATACAATGTTTAAGAAAACTTTCGAATTTTGACGATTAAAAAGATTTCTATAGAAAAAACAACAATTTTCTTCGGTACCAGGGTGTGAACGCTCGACATAGACGTATAATATTCCAGATACTAACCACTCAAATACCAAACCTGATAACTATTTTCCTTTTTTGAGAATTTCACTTCAAACCTGTCATTACTACTAAACTTTAGTTATTTTTGAGGGGCTAATTTGAGACCTTAAAATGAGTGATTTAATATATGCTAGAACGAAAATAGAAAATAGTTTGAAACTTTAGCGTAATAATGTAAAACTTTTCGCACTAAAAAGGCCATAAAAATAAGTAAGAGGCAAGGGCGGGCTTCTCTTCTTGAGGAAATAGACAAGGACGCTTGGAGTCGCGGATACAATATTCTCTCTCGCTGCCTTGGATCTCGGACCTTAGTTCCTCTGCGGGATTAAGTAACCATGAAGTCCATCATGGATGCACTCTTTCCGAAACATCCGGGAAGACTTTGTGCCCCGATACTGGTAGTGGAAACTGATGTTCAACTTTTTAACAACGACGAATTGCAAATCGCTGTCTCTTCCTTGGGCAAGCGAAAGGCTCCAGGTCTAGATGGGATTCCTATTGAAATGCTTAAGCTAGTTTCGAGCGAATACCCATCCGTTTCACTAAACATGTTTATTGTATGCCTATTGGCTGGGATCTTTGCAAAAAGATGGAAGATGCAGAGGTTGATTCTGCTGCACAAGGTTAAGGGCCCTCCCATCACTCCCTCGTCATTCAGACCACTATGCATGCCGGACAATTCAGGTAATATCTGTGAGAAACTTCTGCCAGCTGCTGCGTACTGTTGATCCTCGATATGAAGAACGCCTTCAACTCAGCGAGGTGAGTTGATATCCTGGATATACTTGAGCATCGATATTGGAAAGGAATACAGAGCAAGCTTAAATAAGAGTAACATATGTAACTGGTCTTTACAACAACTGGCTGAAAGAACATGGTCTTTCATTAACTTCCAGTAAGACGGAAGATGTGTTTCTAAGACAACAGAGGAAACTGTTGTGGGTGCGCAAGCGACCCGATACCTAGGAGAGTATGTTAACAAGAGGCTCACGCATTGGCCACATATCCTGAAAGCAGCTGATTAAGCTAGTGCAGTGGTAGCGAAGGTCTCCAGACTGATGCTTAATATAAAAGGACCCAGCGCAAGCAAGAGGAAAACTGTAATAAGTGTGGCCCACTCAATCATGCTCTATGGTGCGGGGATCTAGGCTGATGCGCTGAATGTTTAAAAGTATAGAAAAAGAATAGTTTCGGTGCAGCGACGTTGTGCTTTGCTTATAGCAAGTGCGTCTTGCGCAGTTTCAGCTTCGGAAGTAATAGTTATGGCGGGAGTCATACTGATTTTCCTCCTCGCCATGGAGAGGAAAAGAATTTATGAGCGAAGTCAATTAGAGAAAGATTTACAAGCAATCGGCGCTCAGGAAAGAGCCAGAAGGCTTGCAGAATGGATGCAATCTTGGTGCACATACGACAAATTAAGATAAACTGCACGATTTACAGGGGAGGTGGCCCCGTGGTTCGGGAGAAGGCATGGGGAGGTGAATTTTCACATCACCCAATTCCTCACGGGACATGGTCACTTTAACGCCTATCTATATCTGCGGAATAGGAAGGAACATGAAAAGAAGACTGTAGTAAGTGGCGTCTTATGTTGAGTCGATCCTTCGACAAAAAACAGGAGAAGTTGCGCAACGATCAGAAATTGATGGTTTGGGTAAAATTTTTTTAACATCAGATAATCGTATTGTTTTTTGCAGGACAAGAGATTTCTAAACAAGGTCGATGTCCAGCGAGCCCTAGAAGAGACATTAGTCTCTTCTATCGAGGGCGATGCGTGCCCTAGAGGGGGGATCAAGTAGCTGCAAAAGGAGATGTCCAAGCGGGCAAGTAAGCTGGATGCCGATGTACGGCTTATTAGCCTTTTCCCTATGTTCCTGATGGAATGCGAGAGCGGATTCCAGGAACATGCGTCGTCGAAAGGAGGGGTTTTAGTCAGTAAGAATCTTACACTACCCATACTAGAAATTGCCTACTTTGTTGTAAACGATTGATGGTATGGGTGTCATATGCAAGATTTCCCCTTCTTAAAAAAAAAATAATAAATATAAACATAAAACTACTACTAACAACACTACTACTGTTGACGATTATAATCGTCAAAAGATATACAATTTTTCTCTGAAATTTTAAATCCTTTCACCTTAAAGAACACTGGCGATGGAGAAATCCATCAAGGGAAAATTCATTGCACAGATCTTTCGAAGACAAGAGAGTTCGAAAGAATAAAAAGAATCATTATCAGGGATTTACTGTCGTTAATACTGATAGAATAAATTAAGAATAAAAAAAATGAAGGGGGTTTCAGGTTATGGTGTTATGAGATAGCGAGGATACAGAGCTACTCGCTCATTACTGTGTTGCGCAATAAAAATGCAAGGAATTGTTCTATTTTCCCAAAGAAGATATTTCTTTTGATTGAGTTTACCGGATTTTTAGGTTATGGGGTTATATCATCACGAAGTTAGGGGATTATGGAGTCATGAGGTTACAGGGTTACCAGGCTAAGGGGAAAGGGTGAAAATGGGCGAATCTTTTACTGTAATTTAACACCTGCCAGAACTTTGCTTTCTTAATTTAATATTTGATCTAGAAGGAAGCGATAAATCATCCTTGGATTTCTCATGTAACCTTGACACGTGCACGCTTCAAACTTGAATCTTGTTTTCGCAAATTCGGTCTTCTTAAAATTGCGGAATACATATTATCTAAAAGGAAGCTATAATTTATTATTTTTTTCTCTTGTAACCTTGAAACGTGTATGTTTTACGCATCAAATAAATTCACAATTTTTTTAATAAAATGTATTATCTAGGAGGGAAGCAATAAATCATTTTAATCTATCATATAAGCTTGGAACGTGCAGGTGATAACCTTCAATCTTTTTTAACAATTTCGGCTTTCTTTCAATTGCGAAATATTATTCGGTGACGTCATCCGATATTTGAAGAACATTCTAGAAGCTTAACACGGAGATAAGTTTCTAAATTCTATGACGTATTTCTGTTTCAAAGCTGTAAATTTTTGGTAGCACACAACATGCTAGCCATATATGTTTACTGACTTGAGGATCCGTAGAACGTCGCTATATTTGAATTTATTTAAAGCGAGAAATATTGACACTAAAAATAATTTTATGAAAGCACCGTTATTAAATTTACTGACTGCTCCATCAGTATCACAAAGAAAAAACATTTAATGTTAAAAAAAAATTGAGGAAAAATTAAAACAACTTTTTACGTCAAAGCTTGTACGTCAAGTATGCTACTGCTGATAGTATCTCATAATAACGCACAAAGCAGACGGTATTCTTCTTCACTAGTCGCCACTGCCGTCACGCTTGCGTCCTTGTCTGACGCCAATTTCTGGGTTAATAAATATGGAAGGAAAAATCGTTTTTAAATTTTTATTTTGTTGTAAACAAAATACTTAAAATTATCGTCATATTTACAGTTTTCGGAAATTAAACGTTTGATTCGATCAGAAGATACTACTGAGGACAAAGGGATACCACAGCGATATAAATTCTACCTTAAAATTATTAACTGATCATTTTAAGGGGATGTCGCTTAAGGGGATGTCACTTGTGGTAAGACAACAGATAGGTAAATGCGACAAATAGGGTATTGTGGATGCAGAATGCTGGTATTTTTGGGTCGCTCCGTATGCTTAAGACAGACGATAGTTTTACCTGCCAGTCATTGCGATGTACAGATGGTACTTGTATACATTTTATCTTGCACATTTGATAGTTACACTTTTCGTAATGCAAAACATGGGTAAATGCTGCACATGGGGTATTGTGGATTTAGGGTATTATCTGCAAATCATCGAGTGGCAACTCAAAGCATCACCTTTCAAGGGGATGTCTTTTGGACAGATTTCTGCTTACACTTTAATTCAGAATAATTTCTAGTTTTGAAGTCCTTACAAATCTCTATTAATAGATATACTTTTCAAAATCCACTTCTTTATACATAGATTCTGTGTTCCATCGGCATAAATTCAGATTGAAATTGCACACATTTCTGATAAAGCTAAATAAAATGTTGGGAAAAAACTATTGGGACAGAATGCAGAATAAATCTTTAAAATTCTAATTTTCGTATAGCTTTGAAAACTGTAGTTTAAATTATAGATGTATTATATGAGTTACGTACCAAAAGAGTTGAGGATAACTATCGAGCACATAAAGAATGTACAGAAAATCTTCATCTTTTCTAATTAGCACAAAACCTTCCTAATATTTTATAAAGGAATTTCTTGACTAACGCTACCTCCATGAAAATTTCAGCACTTTTATGGATTATGTGTATTATATGCAGGAGTCGTTACCGTATGTATTATCAGCATTTAATTCGTGCTCTTAACAGGGATAAGGTTAAAATTATAATTTTTTAAATTTATACTGCTATATAGACTTAACAATTTACTTCGTAGAGGCATAACGAATTGACGTAAGATATTTATATAATCTCTGCAATAACGGCCCATTTAAGACTTTAAAATTAATTCCTATTTTCCTGACCATTTCTATTTTCATTTTTTGCATTTTAATGATCGCAGATTGAAAATTGGTAAAGAATAATCGACACCCTGTAAGAAATACTATTTTATTAATAATGCCGGTTCACTCAACCCCCTATTCCATACCATTTTTGGATGTTCAATTAAAAAACCCTCTCATATTCAGTTGACAATTCACATTATAGATCTATAAGGAAAAGTGGCTATATTTTTATGACATTAGTATAATTTGATTACATAAGTCGCTTACTCAACGTTAATGCACCTTTAGTTAATAAATTCATATTTCATCAATGTTATTAAATTCCTGCAATTTCCAGTTATTTGCTAGCAACAATAAAGTCTCTTCTTTAGTATAGTAACAGTTTCTATGGTTCAATTATGTACCCATTTAAGTGTGTCAGTTAAAAAAATATTGCTAGTATCTTTGAGTTCCAGTACTTCCACTTTTTTTCATCTAATTGAAAGTGCCAAATCACGATATTTTAAATAATTAAAAGATATTTCGACAGATTCCAAGATATTGTATTGCATTTAATCGAATTAATTGGAATTTACACAATGTTGTTGAGTTCACGGGAATTAACGGGAATTCAATTAATTGAAAATGAATTCTGATAGGTGTGAGTTTAAACAAAGTAATATTTTTCTAGCAGAGTATTGCTGAGTGACAATTATGGATAAAGTGAAGAAAAGATTGAAGGAGTTTGCTGTGAAGTGAATTGTAAAGATAGGATAAGAAATTGTGTGCCTGAAATGAAATTTTATCGTTTTAATTGAAAGAAATTTGTATAACGACGAAAATTCATCTAATCATCCACATTAAAAAAAACACGCTACATTTGATTAACAAATCAATATCTCATAACGTATAATTATTGAAGAAGGTTTTGAATGGAGGCAATTCTGAACTTTTTTTCAGGCCCTTTACATTGAGTTTTACGGCATTTTTACAGAGGCACATGCGTTCTCTTTAAAAGGAGAGCATTGAAGTTGATTATATGGTATTAAAAAAGTTGACACTTCAATGTCTATAAATGTATAGAAATTCCGTTTTTGTCCAAATGCGCTTGTTGACATTCGACAGTTTCCGTTCGAATCATTTTCAATCTACAAAAAAAATATGGAATTAAAGTGGCTTCTCTGTAAATTCATTGAATGCAGTCGAATGATCGTACCAGTTCAATGCCATGCAATCACAGAAAAAGCTGAGGGTTCATGTATGTTGCGGCTCAAATGAAAATTGGTGACCTTTGAAACTTTTCCATTGGGCACAAAATTTAGCGACGTCTTTAGAACATCGTTACGACATCTTTACGACAACTTTACGACATCCTATGTCCATGTCGTTAAGGTGTCTTTACGATATCGTAAATAAGTCGTATGATCTAACGATCATTACGATATCGTGAAGACACCGAAACGACATGAACAGAGGATGTCATAAAGTTGTCGTAAAGATGTCGTAACGATGTCGTAAAGATGTCGCTATATTTTGTGCCCACTGGGTGAGCAACAATAGATACATGTAGAGATCCAAATGAGTTCGTTTTCTTAGTAACATTATTGATTTTATTTTGAGTCAAATTGTGGCGAATAAAAAAAGAAATTAAAATTAGAAGCTTGACAGAGTTCCATACTCGACAGAGTTGCGATAAAAAAATGTTTTCTTTCTCTGAAATCGAAATTCATACCGTCTTTGTAATAAAAACCGAATTATTTGTTTCTTTTTCACTCTGAAACCTTATATTAGGATTAAGAAATGACTTTTTATGCATTTTCTAATTATTAATTCTTATCAAAATTAGATTTCAATATTGATACTATTCAAAATCAGCACGCTGACAGTAACCAATCGTGTTGCTGGCGCGAAACAAGCGCAGTTCAAAAAGTTTTTAAGATTTAGCGCGCTGACATAAATAAGCCTTTGTATTTAAAAGTTTGTACCAAAGCCTGCAAATGATATTTATCAATTCATCATATCTCTTTAATTGCATTAATATTTTGTAATGTAATAATCTTTATTAAGCTATGTCCATCAGAGTTCGATGACATGTCTGCTTTAAGGTAAATATTGTGTTATTAATTAAAAATAATGTCCAAGTAAGCAAAGCGAAAAATTTACAATTTGTTCAGTGCCATACAATCAACTTTAGTGCTTGCTTTTTTACGGCTTTAACAAGCATATAAGTAATGGCATGTCTTTCAATATAACGCTTTACGGATCTCTTAAAAATAAAATTGCATATTTTTGAAAATGATCTAACTTCTTTCATTTTGTTTTATATATTTTTAGTCTTGGGCTAATCAAAAAATTAAGCTAAGCTTGTTTTTAAATACATTTTATATCTTTATATAATCATTGAAAAGTTTATCAAAGGCTGACTTTATTCGAGAAAATCCTTCAAAAGTTAGCACGGTTGAAATATTCAGGTAACGATACATACAGCCATACAGATATACATAAATACATGCGGAGAGAAACCGACAAAATTGTATGATTTTTGGACTCTATGAGTGATGATGAAACGTAAAGATCTGTTAAAAAACGGTGATCACATATTTAGACGATTACATTACACTCTACCGTATGAGAATCGAAAAATAGAAAATTTATGTATTCTAAACTCAAGCCAGTTAATGTTAAACTTTTCGGAAATACCTCTATGTCCCAGCTTTAAGCTCTATGATCAAATTTTGATATTAACAAACGAATTTTCAAAAATTTTAAATCTTTACTTGCAGAACTGACATGTAGATGGACACCCTTAAAAATGATTCTGATTTAAACTAAACCAGCATTGTAGGACATTTATTAGTTTATGATTATGTATGGAGAAATACAGAAGTAGAAACTCTTGAAAAAAAAACAAATTTTTAACTGGTAACAGTTCGTAAAAAATTGAAATATTTGATGACCCATTTTAGCCTACGACACTCAGGGCAATTTGAGCTTTTTGTGAAGATCTGTGACAAAGAAAGAGAAATTTTTCAAAAAACCTGACATAGATGCTAAAAGTCCTCTGTTTTGCACAAGGGCACACTAAACCAAATGTATGGTTGGACAAAATATTTGTTTTGTAAGATGCGGCACTGCTGTTTTATTAGTTAGGAAAACCATTTACTTAGTTGCTGGTAGCTAACTAAATAGTCAATGCAACTAATCGAATTGTTTTACGAACTAATAAAATAACAGTATCAACTAATAGAATAGTAGTACCATATCTTACTAACTACGTAGTTGGCTTGACTAACCATTTTTCTAGTGCCTAATTTTCATGTTTTTGGTTCATTTTTGCCCGTTCTAAAAAGACATAATATTTGAATATTCCACGAACAATTGTGTTATTATTTTCAAATGTTTCCATGATGTCACCATTTCATGCTGTTAAAACCAGTAGTTTTGAGATTGGCACTGGCTTATGGGTATCTATTCCTGTTCTGAATTTGATTGGAGTATCTACAGGAAAAGTGTATCGGAGAATTTCGAATGCCTTTCACTGATTCGTTTGTGGAATAAGCCAAACAAAAATAAGTTCTTCAGGATTCTCCACCAATTCGTTCAGGAGTGAAGAATAACGTTTGAGAAATGGAGAGCGGGATCTGACACATATGGATGGCTCCGCAGGAACATCAGACGTAACAGGAGAATGAGGTCTATCAGAAGAAAAAGGCAAATTTAAATAGTTAGAGGTACTGTTACGGGGAACGACACGAATAGGGTTGTCATTAGCTAGACATTCGAACTGTGCACTTAAATTTGCAACAAGCAATAAAGTATCCACTTTTCCGTACAGTACAACATGGTATGCTGGCATTGAATTAAGATTCTCTATAGAAGGACGCAAAAATCTTTATTCGAACACGGATTGGTCAAGGCCCGATCCGGGATAAATCCTCTCGGGCACTGGTGGGTGTGAAGGTATGGGATACATCTGCTATTAAGCTATACAGCAGTGTTCAAAGGAAACGCGTATGCAAGTGGTATGACGACTCCCTATCCCGAAACGTGTATGAGGACTAGTAGTAGGGGGAACATTGTTGCGTTCTTCTCTAGAGGGCCCTCAGTATTGACTATGTGCGATTCCTATATTTATATGACCCTGAAGGGGATTCCGCCACTGGTCCGCAGAGGAGGGGAAATGGCTGCGCTGTGCGCTAATTGGCTTCTTTCTCAAGTCGTACTTCAAGGTGGCGAATTCCAAACGTTCCAAATGAGAGCTATAGTCGAGATAGTAAATCTTGATTAACAAATCAATATCTATTGAAGTATTTTTATTAAAAAATTGTTTAAACAAAAGAAATTTTAAAAGTTTTTTCATGTTCTGCAAATTAAGGTTTACGGCATTTTTACCTTCTGTTTCACCAAAAGCAATAGTACACAAGCAAACGCGTTAAGAAAACCTTTAAATTTTCTCCTGTTTTCGATTATCATAGTGCGGTTTGTAAGACAAACTTCCACTTTTTATGATACCACTCATATTTGCAAATGTTGTACATGAATGTTTCATTACAGACAAAAAATTTAAAAAACTGGTTGTGCTCTTGTAGAAATATTATGTTATACTCTGAAAATCATTCTAATTACACTGTAAATCCCATTAGAGTCTGATTTCGAGGATGGTACTAAATGGCCTTTCACTTAAAGCATAAATGGGACAGAGTTAAATAATGTCAAATGCGGAAAAAATGAATTATCATTAACTGGTTCATGCATCGTATCCAAGGGGGCTATCCAAATCATACTGCAGATAACGTTATCAGATTACGCAAAAATTAATTTAATTTAAAAGTCACTCTTACTTACGATTTCATTAACTCAATCGCCGCTTCGAAGATAATCATATGTGCTATTATAAAAAAAGGATTCCTGACCCTTTGGTAGACTGCTTGAAATAGTACAATTTTTCTTATCAATCTACTCTCAGGTGTTTTTTTTTAAATATTCAAATATTTAGAAGCTGCTGCTACTGGGGCTGCCAGCCAATATAGTAGTCAATTCTCGCGCTTGCTAGCGAAAGTAGACTATTAAAGGACCCCAAGGAAACAAACAGTTTTTTGTTGTTTTAGCAATTTTATTTATTTGCAGTACACTTCCAAGTTTAAAATACGAATATCGGATAAATTCAAGGACCGAGCGCGATGTGCAAGAACCAACAGTCGCGCGCCCTAGGTGCATTCAGACTTTAGAGTAAAGCTCTTTTAACAAAAAGAGAATTCGCAATCTCGAAATTACGGTGGTAAATATTTTAAGTTTTAATTGTAAAAATACAAAGACCCAGCCAGTAACACAAGGTAAATAAATCAGCAAAACAGTGAAACGCGCGCGCAGCGCGTGATGATAATATGCCTGCGCTGCATGTCGGTTTTTTACAATGAAATTATTGCAAATAGAAAATTGTTAAGAAGTAGTCGAGATTGTGTGGAAAAGACTATTTTATTAAAAATATTTCTCATGCAGAACCTATTTTATCTTGTATCAATATTTAACTACGACCTACCAAAGAAGAAAAACTCACACTGTAATGTAAATAAATTCCGAAAATTTTCAATTATTTGTTAGTAACAAAAGTGGCTCAACTCTAATTTGTTAATTGGGTTGCAAGCGCTAACAGTATATGCATAATTTTGAATGTATGAGTTTAAAAAATTGCTAAAAATTGCTAAACAAGCAAACGCTCACTCAGAATGTTCACAGTCAAACATCTCTGTAAACCGCGAGCTCCATAGTCGCTGTGGCAACAACTGTGGAAATCAAAACCCGACAGATTGTTTTACCTTTTTTAATACTTTATTTTCTTTACTTTAAGTATTCTTACCTGTACTTGTGCATAAATAGAAGAGAGATGATGAAGAATTATAAAAAGTTGGACAGGAATGACGGAGTATTCAGTGTTATTGAGGGGGAAAGCGGCTGTCTGTGTTCGCGTAGACTTAAGGAGGAGAATAAAGGTACGAAAAAGTCGAGGCTTTCCATAAGAAACTCAAAAGATATAAAAGCGGATTAAGGCAGAAGTGGAAAAGGCTTGTGAATATAAGTTTTTATTGAAAGAGACGGAATTGCTAAAATTTAACGGCAATACCAAGGAGACCGAGAATGATGTAAAGGTCCAATATACAATACGAAAAGATAGGTTAAGAGCATTTAGGGAAAGAATAGAAAACTAGAAGGTAGAGAATAAGGAAGCGGAAGAAGTAAACAGTCTGCTACAGAAATCTAAAAGAGTGATTGGGAAGATAAGGAAGAAATGAAGACCAAAAGATTGTGGAGAGGAGCGTAGTAGAGGTTTGTAGGATGAGAGTGTAAGGGAAGTAAGAATAGAATGTAGGAGCCCACAAGAAACTGTAGGGAAGCGGAAACGGAGTAAAGCTAAAATAAAGGAATAGGATCATAAGAGAAGAAAAATAGAACAGGAGAGAAAATTGACGGGAAAAAGAGAGAGGGTGAATGAAATGCACATAAAAGAGGTAGTGAAAGTGATGAAAGAAGGGGGGATAAGTGATAAAGAGGAAAAAGAAACAACGAACGGGCATGAATGAGTAAATTGCGATGAAAGACAGGGCCGTGGTCAGCCGTAGAGCCCGACCAGCCCGCCCTCCGAAATTGCGCGCTTCCTACACTGTTTTATACAAAGCACTTTTTTGCTACAGAGAAAGATTTGGTTTTTCTATTAATAAAGCATGCGATTAAAAAGTAACATTTTTTATAGTTTTAAAAATAATTTTTGAGAACATAAGCTCGCGTTGTATCTTTCTGATATAAAAATATTTTAAAAATCAAGATTATTTCTGACCTATATTTTTTTAAGGTACAACAGTTATTTTTCAAAAAACAACTGCGAACAGCGCTTTTGGAGAAATTCGCGATTGCCATAAATACACGCGTAATATTTTTCCTTTAGAAATGAAATAAACCTACTATCTCTTGATTTCGAGACGTGCACATAGTGCTAATAGATTCAATATAGTTTTTACGTATTTTTAAATTATGTTTTAACTGTTAAAATAATGTTTGTTGTCTTCAATAACTTTATTTCGAAATAATTTTATTTTCAATTTTTTTAGTAAGAGAACGATTTGGGTATCTTTTGAATGAAATGCTCAAAACGATTTTGTTTTAGGAAAACAGTATTTAATGCCAAAGAATAAAAAAGTTATGGAGGATGGTTCTCCTCGTCTGTTAAATTATGATATTCGTTTAGTGCGTCCGCCTACCTCTCACGTTTCAAGGTGATTTATGGTGTTATTCTCCTCGAATCTGATAATTTAGAGCATTTTATGGTTTAAGTCTTCTTGCCTCTCAAAGTGGTGCTTTAAAATTGATTCTTGAATTGAATCAAACGTTTAATTTTCTCTTCTCTTCGCGATCTATCTCTTCGGTAAAATGTAATGCTTTTGTAACTCCACCAATACTTTTCATCCCAGTTTTTTTGGGATGTTTTTCAACCGATGAATCAATCTTTTTTCCAGCTTACTTAAAGGAAGATGATAAATGCCGTATTTGGAGAAAAACTTAAAGGTGTTCTGTTTGTTCAAACCTGGGAGAACGGAAAACCAAATTGTATTGGTGTTATATCCTTTGCCCCTATTGATGTTATTATGCTTTTTATTTCATATTTCACTTGATTCTCTATAATTCTTTTGGAAAAGTATTGTATTTTTTGCGATGACTTCTGCTTTTTCAAATAAAATGCTGTGCCCTGTTTCAATATGATGCTCAGCTAGTGCTGATTGCGTGAAATGTTTTAGCCTGATTTGGCTTTAATGTATCCTTGTACGTTGGATCACCGTTCTCTCGGTTTCTCCAATAAAGACCTTACCACAAAAGCATCTGAGAAAATAATCATGTGGAAAAATTATCGTCCGGCGTCCTTTAGAAGTTGTTTATTAATAAGAATTCAATTCATTCAAGAGACTACTGAAGTAACTAAATCTGAATAAGATCCGATAGAGAGTCAAATAGACAATCTTTCGCCCAGCTTCATTAAACATAATGAACTAGGTGACATTTCGACTTCTCATACTCTGCTGTTAACCTCGATAGATGGTAAATTCTTCAGTGCCATTACAGAAATATCCACTTCACAAAGATGTTACGTTTGCGGGGTGACACCAACTATAATGAACAAGATTGACGAAGCTAGAAGAAGAGAAACTGATCCATCTTCATTTCAGTTTGGTCTCTCACCATTACACGCTTGAATTAGGTGTTTTGAATGTTTGCTGCACATCTCCTACCGCTTTGAATTCAAAAAGTGGTAAACTCGAAGTCCTCCTGGAGAGGATAGTCTTAAAGAAAGGAAAAAGCTATTCAAGCAGCTTTGAAGAGTAGGATGGGTCTACTGATTGATATTGCCAAGGCCGTAGGTAGCAGGACAACGAACGATGGAAATACAGCTTACAGATTTCTTAACAATCCTAAAACTTCATCTGAGATTATTGATAGAAGAATTTGCTACGATTTTACTAAATTTATCTTCTGGATGCGAATCATATGTAATTAAAGCTCCAAGATGCAACAAGACTCTACATAGAACTATATGGTTGGTATTGTATGCCAGCTTCTGTACACAAAATTCTGATTCATGGTGCAGCGATCATAGAAAATGCTTTATTTCCGAATGTTGAACTCTCAGAGGAAGTACAAGAATCATGTAATAAAATTTTGAAAAACTGCAGGGAAAACAACGCAAAACCACAATAAAACATACTATGATGGATCTGTTACATGCACTGCTTTTTGCGTCTAATCCTGTAATTATATCAAAAGCACCAATTCCTAGAAATAAATCAAAACCTATTCCGAAAAAATGTATTGCGCTTTCGAAATTTCCACAAGTACCAGCAAATAATTGTTTACAATGTTTTTATAGTTCTTCAGAAGATAACGCGATTCGGACAGAAATTAAATATCTTTGTTAGTGAGAGAGGAGGAGACAAACTTTAATCAAGCACGCCGAAAACCGTCAGGTCACTTAAACTTTTGAATTGTATAATTTGGAAAGCATCTTTGGATTCAGCGACCTGAAAAACCTCCTGGTACCAATTTGAAAAAATATTAGCTAAAATTCCACACTATTGGTCGCCATATTTGATCCTCCGTTTCAAATGTTGCCATTTTAACACTTTATTTGCATTCAGCGACATTAAAAACTCGCAGGAAATAACTTTCAGTAATACTGGCCAAAATTTTACAATTTCGACCGCCAAATTCGATCCGACATTTTGAATTTCGTAATTTTTAAACTGGTTTCGGTCTTATAGACTTCAAAAACTCCCATGAAGCATATCGTTTTTTATTTAAGCCGAACTGTGATTCTTGTCCTGCAATTGTGTGGTTCCGACTCACTGTGCCACGATTGAACCAAAAAATGTAAAATTATTGATTAAAGTATGTCCGTTCGAGAATTAAATTACTTAGCTCAGAGGGCACGCTTTTGTTTTATTTTATGGGACGTTCCATGTGAAAGGTAAAATTCAAGTAATCAATTTTGCTTATTTTTGTTTATTTTTTAGTATATAGGTTATTCACCAGTTGTACCAAAAAATTTTCAACATCTATGTTTTCAAAAATTATTTACACTTAAAAATTAAGGACCTTTTTTAATAAACTTGGTATCTCGGCAAAGAGGCAATTTATGCCGGAAGGCTTTGACACAATTTGAATTTTCTTCTTCGAGTATTTGATTTCGAACAAATCAGCCACCACCTTAAAATAATGCAGTGAAATCTCACTGATTTCCAGTGAAACTTCACATGCCGAAACAGCCGGAAGTGTGTCACTGGCACTCAGTGAGATTTATTGATTCACTGGTTTCTCAGTGAGTGTATTTATTTGGCCGTGCGCATTGCTCCTCGGCAGCTGGTTAGGTATGCCACTTATTATATATCACTAGTAAGCAAACTTTAAAAAAATTAGTTTTTTAAAACTGCGTATTACTCTCACAACAATCAATGAGGGTTAAGCTGCTATATAATAGGATATAATATCTTGCATCTCATTGTAGGAAGGCCCGTCGTTATGTTAATGTGTGGCGTTGATCAAAGACAAACCTACGCGGTCAAGGGCATCACAACTTTCAAGCAAGGGATATTAGATCCTCAGCTTATTGCTAACATGCAAAAAATAATTATAACACAAACACATAATGAAGTTCGTTTTCACTCCACAAATTCAAAAACGTGACTGGCGCATAGCGAGTACCAGACTTCTAGAGCAGGTTCAGGTTTTGGTCGCTCAAAGCGCTGTATCACTGGTTTAATCTATTGTTTATGTTTACTGATATATTCTGTAACGCTGCCTTGGTTGCATCATTTCTGGCCAACCCAATCAAAGTCGGAAAATCACAGCTTGACTAGTGATAATTCAAAGTACGGATTTAACCAGTGACAATTTACTAAATCAGTTTAAGAGAGCACTTCCCGGTACCGTTTCCACTTTAACTTTTCCCAAGAGAACCGATTGTTTTATTTAACATGGTATATACCTTCAAAAGTTGATAAGAGAAGTTTGCCAAATTATTTATTTTTTTTATTTAAATAAAAAAAATAACGTTTACTTCAAGCTTGAGAGGGGTTTAAAAAGTGATGTAGATTTTGAACGGGCTCTGTTTTGCACAGGAATGCAATTTTCATATTGTTTGAGGGTCGCATGTTCCGTTATTATTATCAATAAATTCTAATCTAAAATTTTTTGCGATGGGCTGATTTCCGCTTGTAGGGGTTACGTCTGCTTCAATTTTGTTCAAGGGGAACACCAGACCGCTGTACATGTTTACTTTCACTCGTTTTAGAAAATATTGAACTGCATATATTCCACGAAGAATTGTATTAGAACGTTCCAATAATGCCATTATTTCACCATTTGATGTCGTTAAAACAAATCTTTCTCCGGTTGGCATGGGCCCCAGCTCAGATCCTGTTCTCAATTTGGCGGGCGTATCGGCAGGAAAAGTGTATCTGTGAATTTCAAATATCCAGTGCCGATTTTTTTTGGGAATAAGTCTAATAAACGCAAGTTGTTCGATATCATATCCAAATATGCGAAAAGGAGGACGACGTATGGCAGCAGGCGATCTGGATCTCAAACGAAGATTAGGCTCACCAGCAGAAGCAGAACTGTCAGGAAAATGTTGTCTGACAGAAGAAACGTTCCTATCTAGAACACGAGGAGTACCGGAATGAGGAACACTGGAAAGAGTTTCTCTATTCGGTATGTTTTCAAACTGCGCACCTAAGTCTGCAAAAAGAAAAATAATAATAAAAGGAGGTGTTTCGGCTTTCCATATTGTGCAAAAGTAAGAATCTTCCCAAAGTCTATTCCTTCCTTTTAGAAATATGAAGAATCCCCAGTTATTTTTAGAACCTTATCTTAGTACTACAATCTATAGAAATTAATTTAATTATGTTTGGGTTTCTTGGAGATTGCGAAGCCGAAACCTTCCGATTTTGAATTTTAAAAAGGATAATGCAAATTTTTAAAGTGACAATTAACTCGCGATATGTAGGATTTAAGTAAATCCAAATAAATTTTGATCCTAAAACAGAATTAGAAAAAATGAAATAGATGCCCTTGCCATATGACTAATTTTGTGCAGTCTATCGTGAGTGATAACACAGCAAACCGTGAGGGCTCTTGGTTTTATTAGGTTTTGTTAAGAGAAATCATTGCGGGATTCAAATTAAAAGCAAAATAAACTTATGTAGCTAGGGCGAGAACGCGTTCACTTCCCAGAGATATACGTGCAGTGTCTCTATTTAACTTCGACCGCTGGCCTTTGTGCAAAATCCTTATCCACACCCTCTTTACAAGCCCTAGAAGAAACGCATTTCTTCAGAGAAACGAATATGAAATAAAAAAATTGGACATTTGGGAGAGAATGCTATCAGGCATATTCAAGATCGTGAATCGAACGCCTATTCACGTTGCAACTTTCATTGAACAAACGACACTGCTGTAATCAGTAGAAGAAACCCAAAACAGGTATTCACTATAAGCCTCAGGACGCGAGTGTCGAAGTGAAGTATACCCATCCCCCTTCAACGGCCTGCTCGCGCGGGCAGAGCGCGCTGTGTCGTGATTGGCTGGCGATCCCCCTTCTGTACCGTTAGAAGTGGTTATCGTTCTCTTCGCTTTGTAAGGATGTTTGCCGTGTAAAGTCTGGTATAAAATCACTGTGAATAGCTCGTTGCGGCCGCGCAAGCCACGGCAATGCGATGCGGCATCGCAACGCAAGGAATCATCTACAGTGGTCGCGAGTGGCGCTGTTGCGGCAGCCAATCAAAGCTTACTATCGAATAAACTGTTTTATCGTCGTGCTTTGACCTTTAAATATTTTTCGCCTCTACAACGGATACCTCTGACTCGCTCTCTCGGTGACTTGCGGTGTGGCACTTGCTTTCGGTGCCGCAACAGGATGTCTGCGACGATTGTAGACCAGGCTTAAGGTACTTTACTCAAGAATACTGATTAGAAAAAAGTTCAATTTAAAGGTTTTGCTCTGCTCAACCGAACCAGCGTCATGCAATTTTTAACTAACTTTTTCCCGGAAAAAGCGATCTAAGAAAACGCTTTCAAAAACAGATTCGATTTGCTAGTCCTGAAAAGGACCGACTGTTTATTCGAGTTTCATTAGTTAGAAAAAGTTAAGAGTTACAACTTTACAGCTTGTCTAGTGAATTTTGGAGTCTATCGTGACCAGATAGTTACGCGCTTTACAATCGCTGAAGACGACCGGTCGTCATCTGCGACGGGAAGTGACGAAGATGACGATCCGCATTCTTTTTTTGTTTATCCGACAGCATATTCGATATATAGGACCGTAAAAAAAACTCTTTTACTAGGTTTTATACTAACCCTATGGAATCCAGATGATGTTCATCAACACTCCAACTTGAAAAACTGCTCAATTAAAAAATTTCCGATACCTTAAGGTTGACTAGAAGCGTTCTTTGGTTTTAAAACCTACAGCCATTTCATATAAAGAAGAATAATTTTCAAACTCCGCTTTTTATTACACAAATATTATAAATTTCCCAGAATGCTTTCGGACAAAATTGAATGAGCTCTGATTTTTAAAATGTGATCTTTAATTATAGCTGTACTGCATGATTATATTTACTGATAGAATTAAGAACAATAGCCAAGGATACACAGAGAGACTTTCTATATCAATATTTGTTTCATTCTATATGTATAATTAAAATAAAATGTAAGAATTTAGAGATAATTGGTAGTGCTATAAGGATTTCTACTATAATAAGAGATGATGGTATTTCTTTATGTATTATTAAAAACTTAAGCGAACAAAAATTAGCATTCATGTTTAGAAAATGTCTTATTTAATGTTTGAAGAAGGTGAGTTTGAAAACCTGATAATGGCCAATAACAAGTTTTGTAAAAAATATGGTCAAAAGTAAGAATTTTACGTAACATGAATTGTTTAAAGATATCTGTTTAAAAAATATGAATTCGCACTATAGTTTTAAATTCTCTGAATTAAAAGTAATCCTCAATTTCAACTAGCATTAATAAAAATGTGAAGGAACGAAACATGTCCTTCTTCCAACTCAATAAAAACGTTATAAAAAAAAGTTTTTTTTGGAAAATATAGTAAGCATGAGTCAGTCCGGTATAAAATATCAAAAATCTAATTGAAATTGTTATCAAACATAAATTAATATCTTTTTAATTAATTTCAGAACACAAAAAAATAAATATGATCGACCGGAATGTCAATTGAAAATCGTCTTTACTGTTATAATAGTTGGGTAAATTAAAAAACGATATCTTTCAAAAAACAACAAAGACATCATCTAACTATATCCAAAAATGACTGCCTATTCCTATTTAGAAAAACTTTAAGAAACGAATTTCCTTCTTTCTAGTTCTATAACTACTGTAGCAATAAAAAAACCTATGTTGAAATTAGAAAAAATTGTTCTTCAAACACAATAAAAATCTTGAAAAATGGCCCCTTCCAATAAAAAAAAAACTTTGAAAATATAAAATGTACTGCCAACTGCCAGTTTAACAAAAATGAGAATTTTATCATTTCAATTGTTATTCAACGTTACAATAACTATTGTGACGTTAGAGTTTAAATGTTGCACTCTGAAATTTTTACTATTCAAGGCTTTCTATTTCAAAAGATTCAGTTTAAAAATTTTTACTTTTGAATATTTGATGTATAATTGTTCACTCAGGCATTTTAATCATTAAAACTTTTCGATCTGAATAGGTTGAAAATTTAATATTTTCGACTGAAACAATATTTGAATAGGATTTTAAATAAAATAAAATCTTTTAATTAATGAATATATTAATTTTAAGTTATTTTCACATTAAAATTAGTTCATAAAGTTTAAATCACACATGTCAATTTGCTTAATTATTAAGGATTTCGTACTCTTAAATTCTTTTAATTAAAAATGTACATTTAAGAATGAATGTTATTAAAACAGTTAACAACTAAACTTAACATCAAAAATGTTGAAATCGAATTTATTTTTAATTGAATTATATTACGTGATATGATATTTGTAATATTCCAACTGATTTGAGAGATGGTTCTTGTAAAAACTTTCGAAATTTATGGTAAATAAATAAATTCACAATCATACTAATTTTTTGGCTTTTCCCGGTCTCAAAAAATTCCCGGTCATTTCCCTGTTTTCGGTACAGCGTCTACCTCACAAATGATAAGTTATCAAAGCTCCAGATATATATTATTGGGTATATAAAATTCAGTAAATTATAGCTAGTGTTAATTGACGAAACATGTTGTTATAGGATTATTTCCTTAAAAACTTAGATATTAGAAAAGTCGTGGCACTTAGAAAAATTTAATTGTGTTCTGCGTCTGCTCTAAGAGTAAGTAGGTCAGAGTTAAATATATTAAAATTATTTTTCGTTAATAGTTGAAATTTTTGAGTGGTAATCATAACTTTCCTAAAAGCTTGTGCCATTAGGAAATTTCTTGCCATTCTATAAAGTTACTTTCATAAATTAAGAAACACCATTTGATTTTATATACAAAAATTATACCGTTCCTATGCAATTATATATTTATAAGAATAAATAAAAAGATTATTCGTAATTAACTTGCGTAATTGTTCTACACTTATAATAGTGGTCTAAAAAATACCCAATACGCATACAATGTTGCAACGTCTTCACGACATCGTTACGACATATTTACGACAACTTTACGACATTCTACGTCCATGTCGTTTCGGTGTCTTTACGATATCGTAAAGACATCGTCAGATCATACGACTTATTTACGATATCGTAAAGACACCTCAACGGCATTGCCATAGGATGTCGTACAGATGTCGTGAAGATGTCGTAACGATGTCGTAAGGACGTCGCCAAACTTTCTGCGCACTGGGTGTCCTTATTTTTGTCTTTCAAAATGGCCTGATGCCTGAAAATTGTTTCTTTTCGTGTAAAATGTCCACTGTATATTGGCAGAATGAAAAAAATTTCAAGGTATCTCTTTAGCCCGTAAGTTGCAAAAACTTGCTTATGTTATTTTAGTTTCCGCTGTTAATGGTTTTTTTTACTTTAGAAAAAAAAATTCATATGTACTGAAGGAAAATTATAAATTGATAGTGGAAATTAAAAAAAGAAATGTTGTGCAAAAATAGACTTGAGAAATCCCTAAATATTAAAAAAATAAATAAATAATGGCAATTGTCGGGAACGTTTGGACACCAAAACAAACAATATTTAGGTTAGATATTTGTGAAAATATACTTTTTTGGACCACACTTGATTTATTCCTATTTTTTTATCACTTTTAATAAACTTAGTTAACTACCATTTAACAATTCTCAGATGGATAATGGAAGGTTTTTTTAAAAGTATTATGTAATACTTTTTAAGGGATATAAAATGAGAATTTCATTGAACAATGTGATATTTAATATTTGAGTGGCTCATTATTCATGAAAATTATACCTTGGGAAAATGTATAGATACCTGGCAACAACCTAGAGTGTCAGGAAATTTTTTTCATAGAATTTGAGTAGACGCCCTGAGATAATTCTACGGATAATATTTTTCAACATTTTTGTTGATATCTTTCAACATGTAAAATATAAACAGAATATTCAAATTATTAGTATAAATTTCTGCAAATCTTTCTTAAATAAGCTGATAATTACTTTTACATTTTATAAAATGAAAAAAACTGAAACACCAGAATTGTCGCTTAATAAAAAAAATATATAGTTTTAAAATTATTCTGTCTGTTATTTTGTAGATTTTTAGGCTATTAGCACGATAACTTTCAAAATAGTTTACAGATTAGTTTGGCCTGTGGTTTATTTCTGAGTGTTCTAAACCCATGCAAAATACAGAAAAAGAAGAGTAGACATAAATTGTGCATTTGAAAAAGATCTACAAATTTGTTATTAATTACTTTTTAATAGGCTGCGAAGTTTTTATTTTAATTGTGAAAAACATAATAAAGAGTAAAAGAAAAAAATCCGCCTGCTGCGTGAGCAAATTCTCTTCACAACTTTTGTGTTTTAATTTCTTGTGTCTCTCGTGTGTGGAGTTTCAAAGAAATTAATTTTTTTATGTATAAAAAACGGCCAATCTGAAACTAGACTTTTTCATTCAACAATACCAAAATTTCAAACTGGTAGTAAGAATCGTAAAAAATTTGATAAACAGGAACTCAAGATTCAAACTTTGATTTTGTTTTTAGGTAAACAATTAGGCAGAATACAACAAACCTAATTCTTGTAGTATAAAATAACCTTTATGTTACGCACAAATATGAATAATAATTATTTAGTAGTCCTGTATTCGATTTCTATTTTTTAAAACCATCTATTCATTTACTTTAAATTAACTGTTCTAATTATTTATGTCATTAAAAACTGTCGAGTAATAATTTTCGGTTGAGTCAGTTCCACGAGAGCGTCGTAATTATTTCTCCTAGAGAAAAATATATTTATGAAAATCAGTATCAGAGGTTATTTATTCAAAACTCAAGGTGTCTTATACAGTATGACCGTTCTCATTATTACTCCGTGGATTTAATTTAACTTGAATGCTTCGTGATTGTGACTGCTTCAAATTTTTGTTTTTACATGCAATCCATAAAACCATTTAAGAATTAAGTTGTTATCTGGAGAGATCCGCAGCAGGCTCCAATGATTTTATGTGCGAAAAGGTATAGGGAATCAAATTACGTAATAAAAGATTCCACTTCTTACCACCTTTTTGCAAGAAGACATAAAAACAATGCTCGTGACAAATTTTAAATCCACCATTTTGAATTTTGGTTTTTCGAAATGGTTTTCCTAGTCAGCGAGTTTGAAAACTCCATGATTACTGATTTTAACAAGAAACATTAATTTTCTATAAAAAAAGTGCGCCATTTTAAAACATTCATCCTGAATTTACATTTTTTCAGCTTATTTTCGTGATCAGCGTCCTAAAAGATCCGCTTGCGAATAGTTTTAACAAGAAACACAAATTTTTTTATTCAAGGAGTTCACCATTTTGAATATTAACTTTTGAAATAACTAAAGTTCATTTGCGTAATAAGCGAGACCCCAAAAACCCGTGAGTATGGAATTAAAAAAAAATCGATCTTCTGTTTTTTGTCCGAAAAAAACGGAAAAAATCACACATGATAGTTACAACATACAAAGTTGTCAGAGACCTAAATGCGGACTCGAGAGTAATTTATGGTTTTAAAATCCTCAAATATTTCGTATTCACAGGGAAACATGTCGAATTCCACTCATTATCAAATACAAATTCAGAAGTTTTTCAAAAGGAATTAGGAATGAATTGAATAAAATCTACTTTGTTTCAAGCATAAAAAATGTACTTAAAGTTATAGATGTATAATGTGATTATATTTACCAATGTAATTTAGGATAACTGCCAATGATATGAAAATATCATAAAAAATTCTCATATTTTCAAATTAAAGCAAGACTGATTAAGGAAATGTTAAAGAACCTGACTAACACTAAATAATAAATATTCTAGCGCTTTATTCTATTATTTATAAATCGTATCGCAGTCCTTATCTTTGATATTATCAGCGTGCAGCTTGTCCTTCTGAGATATTTACTCTTCACGATATCTAGGGTTTAAAAAAATTCAGTAAATACTTTCTAGAAAACTGATATTATAAATTAATAAAATCATACAATTTTCAACAAACTACGATTTTTACTTTCAAAAATTATACAGTAATTATAATAATTATTTATATTAATCTTAAACGACTCGAAATAAACGATGTAAGTTTTTCACTTAAGACTGCTCAAAATTATATGATTAATAAATTTATTGTATCATTCATTGACTTTGAGGATTAAAAATGATGAGGTGGTTTATATTTGTAGAGCACAAATATTTCAAATGTTTTATTTGTACAAGATTTTTAACTTAACCAGTTTAATTACCAGAGTAAAATAATCATAAAAGCAAATGTTTTGCATCGTCTGTTATATGAATTTAGTTGTGAGCATTCACAAGCAATGAGTTTATTTATTCATTTGACAGCTTTAACAGGTAAAATCCCTTTATAATGTGTGTGATAGCAAAAATTGTTAACTATAAATAATAACATCATATAAGAAGAATCATTAAAGACGCAAGATAGCCAAATTTTGAACTCAGAAAACAATAAGAGTCTCATTAAATAAGAAGAACAGATAAAGAAGTAGAGACAATTATAAAACGAACTAATGTGGAACAAAAGAAAATTTATCAGTATCCGGTAACAATAAACTATTCGAAATAGAGCAAACGCTGCAAAGAAGAATGAGATGACGCAGGGCAGACTCCAAAAAATTCAAGTCTGTCCACATACTTATTACATGTAGAGCAAATTCGATTTCAGAACACCACTGCTATTAACATTAGTTCTTCTGTCACTAATTGCAAACGATTGATTTGACCTGCCTCTTATTGGCCTACATGGAACATATAGAATAATATGCTCTCTTAATTAGGAGCTTTCGATAGAGCTATTCAAAATTCTAAAATGAAAGGACAGATCTTGGTAGGTCCTTTGCAGAGCAAAAGAGGAGATGTTAAATAATAATTCAAAGGATAAATAATTGTGGTTAAATTTATGAATAGGTGTCCCAGACCTGACAGCCTGTTGTCTAAGAAAGCTGTGTTGTAATTTTTCAAGATTGTTGGAGCTAAAATAAGTAGAAGGCTACCAAATAACATAGACGAATGATAAAAGAGGCCGGACTAAAGAAATATATAGATATTTTTATGTTTTTGGATTAGTAAAATGAGTGAAATTCCTGTTAATAAAACATAAAATTTGATACACCTTATTAGTGTAGTTCGTTAAGTCTTTAGAAAAATTGAGCGACGATACGAACGTAATTTCAACAACCTCGTGAACGTGTTTCAAGAGCTGTCCATAAATTTCATAATCGTAGTTAAATGTAGTGTTTTTATGAAAAAATGTAATCATTTGACATTTATTAATATTTAAAGATAAAAAGTTCTCAAGAAACCATTAGGCGATTCATTTAAATCCTGTTGAAATTTAATATCGTCATCAAGGTTGGTTATCTGTGAGAACTTCGCCTCGTCTGCAAAAAGTAAAGCTTTGCACAATTTAAATTTCCGACATAAGTCATTAATATTAATATTATATAGTAATGGGCCGAGACGGGAAGCCTGAGGTACACCGGTTGAAACTTTAAATGATTAAGATGAGGCTATTTTACTGTTAAAAAATGGTTCCTATCAGTTGAGCAGCTTTCTATCTAATTAAGAACCGAGTCAGAGAGGACATCATATTTTCGTTTTTGTATAAGCAAATCATGATTAACTCTATCAAAGGCCTTGGGAAAATCTGAATAGACTACATCCACTTGGTGATTTTCATCTACAGCCTCTAACAGATCGCTATGAAAGATAGACAAACTTGTAATAACTGATTTACCAGGAAGAAATCCATGCTGTTGTTCAGTTATGGAAATCAACTAAATCTTCAATCAGATTAGCAGTGGTATCGTAAATACGTAGCCCATCCGGCGAATGATTGACAGACTTGAAATTTTCCGCAAAAATATCAGCAGTATCTTGGTTAGTTGAGGCTGCCTCATCATAGTTATAAAGGGTTTCAGGTAGTTTTTTTGCGCAGTTTATGTACATAGTTCCAGAAGTTCTTGACATTTAGATCTAGCAAATTTTCTACTGCGTGATGGTAATTTACAAAACATTTATGAAAGTGAGCTATAAACTTAGCGCGGAATGACGAAAACCTATCATAAGCTCGTGAGCTTCTAGTGCGTTTGAATTCCTGATGGGAAATTTTCTTTTGGAAAATGAGATGCTTTAATTGAGCGTCAAACCATGGTGGATATTTCATATTATAGAGTTTGAATTTTGGAATGCTTCTGTCGCACGCATCATACAAAATACCATAAAAAACACTTACAGCCTCAGTACTATTCAGACCGCGAAAAGTCTGTTGCCAATCACTTGGCTGTTCAATCGAAACAAATTTAGAAAACCAATAACATTCGTGAAATATTCAGCTGTAAGTTTCGATGAAGGTGCATAGCATTCAGTTCTACAAGGTGCTCCGTTAAAGTCATTCTCAAATCTGACCTTTGGAAGATTGAAGTCCCTAACCCAAAGCAATTGAGCCCTAGGAAATCGAGCTTGGATGTTTAAACTGTTTGCGCTAATATCTTCTTAGAGAGATAAAGGACTGCCAGGTGGAATATAAGCTTTCCCCAATATAATTTTGAAGTCCTCCAAACAGATGGAGACGTAAAGATAATCCGCCGAACTAGCAGGGACAGGAACTAGGGATGACGGTTTAGTCTGACAAATAGCGATGAGAACTCCTGCCCCCCCCCCCCTCTCACTGATGACCTAGTTGCTGAGAAACGATCATAACGATGTAAAGTGAATCCATTGAATCCAGTTCAGCATCGTGAAATTTGCTGGAAAGCCAGATTTCCGTTAAAATGAAAATGTCATCACAGCTGAGGGGACAGCAAATGATTATCGTGGAGTAAGGAGTTTAGTGCAAAGACCTTATATGTTTTACTAGTAGATGCGCGGAGATGGTAGGCACGTAGTAGACTGACGCACGGTGTGCCCAATCCCATGTATTTAGAGAGGCTACTTATATATTGTGGCCAAATACAAGATCAGCGCCACCCAGGGGACGTAGCAAGAACTATTGTCTCTAGCAAAGACCCCCCCTTCCCTTCTCACCTTGATTTGTAGATTATGTTGACTTCTTTTTCTAAAATAGATACATAAATAATAATAACCAATAAAACTAACCAAAAATTGAACAAAATAAAATCTATCATCGATCAATTGCAATCAAATGCTTGAGTCTGTTGCAATCGATCTATCATCGAACGATTCTTGCGCCACTTTTCCTATAGGATTGGGCATACAGTGGACTGACGAGACGTGTGCGTTGAGCCGTTCACCTGACGTGTCCTTGTTTCTTGGTGACTATAAAAGGAACACCATCAACGTATCTAATTGTGATGTCAATTTCTCCTCCATCAACGCGTCTACACAAGTCATCTTTTATACAAATTTTTTGATCTGGTTTTTATTTGAAACTCGTATGGATTTTCTTCGTAAAAATGTTGCAATCATCTAAAATGTTCCATTCTTTCTCTTAACCTCAATCTTTCACAAACTTAAAATCATGTGTGCACCATAGTTTATTCAAAATCGCTCTGGCAGCTGTATCGCAGATCGCGCACTTTAATTGAACAATAAAATGTCTTTTTGAAATAGCAATGCCATTTCTTTGGAGCTCATTCAACTCTTCTATAAAATTATTTATAAAAGCATCAGGATTTCTAGGTTTTGTCGTCTCACAGAGGACTGCTAATGGTGGGAAAACCTTAGAGACATCGGGAATGAAGAGGACTTTTCCTAGAATTGTCCACAAATTAAATGGCGAAGTAAATGTTAGGCAGCCGTCAACATTAATTTGAAATTAAATTAAATTTTTATTGTGCATATCGGGATTTGCACAATTTCACAGACCAGCATCAACACTGGTGGTTAATTTTGGAGCGCAGCTACATTCTCCTCCGCAATAAATGAAAATGTGCAAATTAGATCAAACCTGAAGACTGCCGACTTTTTAAAACAATTAATAATTAATGATTTCACCTAGTCTGCGACAAGTGTGACACTCCACAACAGAAGCTAATCTTAATAAAATAATTAAAATTATTAATAAAACAATAATAAATGAATTATTAAGATAATATTAATTAATAACGTAATTTCTTAACATTTTTAATTTCGTGATAATATCGATGTTATAAAAATTCCTTCCTGGTGTAAGTTTCAAACTCAAAACGTAAAATGTGAAAGTTCGTTGCAATTTTCCATGAATTGACCAAAATTTAATTTAAGAATGTCTATAAACTTCCAGTAATTCATGGAAATTTTCGTGATTTGTAGTAATTTTGTAGTTAAATATGATAACTTACCATAAATTACCCATGATTCAGTTTTAAACATCTTTATATATTTTGAAAATGTATGGAATTGTTTGCTAATTCATCTTAATATACGAGGGTAGTTCAATAAGTCCTTAGAATGACCAACAGATGGCGCGCGAATCGCTCCAAATCATCTGTTTTCAGTCAGCACAACTCCCGGCTAGATATATGGTGCAGTCACAGTCCACATCTTCTGAGTTTACGTGTTTTTATAACCAATTGAAAAAAAAATTGTTCGTTAAGAAAAATTGAAAAAAACGAGTTCAGAGCGGTAATCAAACATTTTCATTTAAAGGGTTTAACTCCATATGAGATAAAAAATGAATTGGACTCAGTTCATGGCACATCTGCCCCTGCCTTAGCAACGCTTTATAACTTGGTAAATGAATTTAAGCGTGGTCGTGCATCAATAAGTGACGAACCACGTTCAGGAAGACCCGTAGAAGCAAGTACTCCCGAAATCATCAATAAAATCCACGATATGGTGTCGAAGGATAGAAGATTAAGAGTGCGTGAGTTAGCTGAGGCCACAAGGATATCTATAGGTGCAGTTGTTTCAATTCTACATGAAAAATTAGGCATGAAGAAGCTATCGGCAAGATGGGTGCC
>NC_046657.1:148043949-148075357 GCF_010883055.1 Belonocnema kinseyi
ACTTCCGAAAACGCACTTTTCTGAAGGATTAAAAAAACTTGAAAAGCGATTGACCAAGTGTATAGAGCTCCAAGGAGATTATGTTGAAAAATGAAAAAAATTGTTTTTATACTTCATTCTAAGGACTTATTGAACTACCCTCGTAACAGGTAACTCGTGGTAGCTCACCATAAATTGCCCGAAATCAAATTAAAAAATATCTACAAATCCCAGTAATTTATGCAAAGTTTCCTTCATTTATGGTCATTTCTCAAGTATATATGGTAACTTACCATAAATTACTCAAAATTTAATCTTAGACGTTTTCATAAATTTCCAGAAATGTATGGCATTTTTTGTCATTTATATTATTATTACAGGTAATTCATGGTCACTTACCACAATTTGTTTACCATTCCATTAAAGAATGTTTATAAATTACCGGAAATTGCTTAAAATTTAATCAGAAAATTTGTATATATTTTTGGCTATTTATGGTAATTTTATAGAGAAATATAGAAACTCACCATAGATTACATAAAATTAAATTCAAATTTTTGTTTGAAATTTCCGGAAATTTATGGAATTTTTTGGTAATTCGGTGTAATATTGTAGGGAATTTATGATTTAATTACAATATATTACCTAAAATTCAACTCGAAAATGTCTATATATCAACTCACCATAAATTGCACAAAATTCAATTTGAAACATTCTCATAAATTTTTTGCTAATTTATGATAAATTATGATAACTTACCATAAATTGCCCAAAATTAAATTTAAAAATGTCTATAAATGCTCCGTAATTCACTAAAAATGTCGGTAATTTATGGTCATTTTGCAGGGAAATATCGCAACTCGCCATAAATTACCCGAAATTAAATTAAAAGTTAAATTACCTAAAATTCAATTTTAATCATTTTTATAAATTTTCGTAAATTCGTGACAAGTTTTGGTAACTAATGGTAATATTACAGGTAATTCATGAATTAAAATTATTTCTTGAAAAAAGACCCTACTCCATCTTTACTCTATTGGGAATCGAGCCACAAAACTTCGGATTGGCGGTCAGGTGCTTTTCCAAATAAGCTATTAGAGGGATCAGAATAAGAACTCATAATTCAATAAAATAACGCTAATTTTTAGCTAGGTGTTAATGGTACAAGTAATTATTTTTTAATTAAACTGTTATATCATCAAAGATAGCAACCTTACCGACAGTAGATCAATTCAATAACAGAAAATGCTTAACGTCTTAATCGAACTAGATGAAAAATAATATTTTCATAATCTTTTTTTCAAGAAATAATTTTAATTTGAAAATATTATTTTTCATCTAGCCTGATTAAGACATTAAGCATTTTCTGTTATTGAAGATTGTTAACTTGATCGATATTGCGTAGATCTTCTGCCTTCATGGTTTGGATGGTTAATCTGCTGTCGGTGAGGTTACCATCTCTGTTGATAAAACAGATTCCTTCAACAATAATTACTTGTACCATTAACCTCTAGCTAAAAATTAGTGTTATTTTGTTGAATTAGGAGTTCTTATTCTGATCCCTCTAATATCTTAAGTGGAAAATCACCTGACCGGAAATCAGAAGTTTTGTAGTTCAGTTCCCAATGTAGTGAAGATGGAGTAGGATCTTTTTTTCAGGAAATAAGTTTAATTTGAAAATATTATCTTCCATCTAGTCTAATTAAGATTTTAAGCATTATCTGTTATTGAAGATTCTTAACTTTATCGATATTGTGTAGATTTTCTGCCTTCATGTTTTCGAGGGTTGATCTGCTGTCGGTAAGGTACAACCTCTGATGACATAGCAGACTAAGTTAAAAAAGGTAATTTATGATACTTACCATAAATTACCTAAAATAAATTAAAAATTGTCTATAAATTTCCAGTAATTTATTCAAATTTTCGGTTATTTATGGTCATTTTACAGGGAAATATAGCAACTTACCATAATTGATGCAAACTTCTGTTAAAAAAACACAAGAATCCAACGACCCAATTTGGACCACAACGAACAAACAAAAACCAAAAATTCTATTGTAATCTGAAGAAACAATCGGTCAAAAATAGAAAAGTGGCTTAATTAAATTAAAAATATATTATCAAAGCGATAGATTTTATTATGGAGTCAACTTATTTTAAATTTAATGGATCTTTTTATAGACAGAGGTCTGCTACTCCCATAGATTCAGTCATTTCTCCAATTTTAGAAGAAATAGTGATGGAAGATTTGGAGTTTTTTGTTTTTTGAGAAATTAGATTTTGTTTTGCCTTTTTATTTTCGGTCTGTCGAAGATACCTTATTATGTGTTCCTATAGAAATGTTGCAGATGGTTATTGATACTTTTAACAGTTTCATCCAAAATTTCAATTTACTCATGAAACAGAACAGGATAATAGAATCAGTTTTTTGGTCATAGAAGTAATTAAGGGTTGGGATGGTAATATTATTGCTAATTGGTATAAAAAAAATACATATACTAGTATAATTTTAAATTTTCTTTCTGCTCATCCCTTTTAAAACAAAATTGCAGTAATTAAAAACTTATTTGACAGAGCTCTAGGTTTGTCCCATTTTTCATTTCACACAAAAAATTTGAATATTGTTAGGAATATCCTTTTTGAATCATTATCTACAAAAGTTAATTGAGAAACATATTGCAATTAGAGTTCAACTATTCAGAAACAAATAGAGTAATATTTTGCTTGCAGATAATCAGAAACCCAGTAGGCGCAAAGTTTGGCAACGTCTTTACAACATCGTTACGACATCTTTACGACAACTTTACGACATCCTATGTCCATGTCGTTAAGGTGTCTTTGCGATATCGTAAAGACATCGTCATATTATGCGACTTATTTATTATATCGTAAAGACACCTTAACGACAAGGACATATGATATAGTAAATTTGTCGTAAAGATGTAACGATGTGGTAAAGACGTCGTCAAACTGTTTGCCCACTGGGTAAATACAAACAAAAATACAAATTTTGTAGCTTCCTCTTGTAAGGGTTTTATTAAAATTCTAAAAGGCGAGTTCATTTCTTTAAATTTTAAAACTATTGAACTTGTCAGAAAAAATTTCTGGATAGGATTAGGCTTTTCACGTCTCTGGTCCCTAATCGCATTTAGCAAGAAACAACAAATTTAAATATTTGCAGATGCGCAAAACCAAGATTCAAGTTCAAGAATTCTTGAGAACAAGACAAGCATAACGGGTTTCCCGTTAAACAGGTGTGCAAGTTAAGCTGAGCATATGGTACCGGAAATGGTGACCAAGTTTATTTACAAGACGGAAGTTCAATGCATATAGCGACCACTCTAAACTCTTGGTTAGATAAACTTTGCAGACACCGCATCGTCATCGATCGTGGGCCTCGCGCCAAGACTTTCTTATCCTACATAATGCTTTACGACTCTGGACCTTGTTTCGCGTTAGCTTACTCAGGGTCGGTCTTTTTTTTCTGGTTTCAAAATTAATTGCAAACGCTTAACGGATATCTTGTTATCGCTATTCGTCACAAAATTAAACTTACTATTACTGGGACAAAGTAAAAAGTATGTCTAATACTGGGACAATAATAAATGTTTTTTGTATGAAAATGGGTATCACCCTCCATTATTAGATTTAAAGAAATTCATTCTTAATTGATCACTCGGGTTATAAATGAATAATTCACGATAATTTTACGACGTTTCGTCAGATTGGTTTTCTGACCTCTTCAGGCTAGAGTTTTATTAAAACACCAACCCAATGGGCACAAAATTTGGCGACGTCTTTAAGACATCGTTACGACATCTTTACGACAACTTTACGACATCCTATGTTCATGTCGTTACAGTGTCTTAACGATATCGTAAAGCCATCGTCAAATCATACGACATATTTACGATATCGTAAAGATGACTAAACTACATGTACACAGAATGTCGTAAAGTTGTCGTAAAGATGTCGTGACGATGTCGTAAATACGTCGCCAAATCTTGTGTCCACTGGAAAGATATAAACAAGCACAAGCAAGAAAAAGAAACAGTTTTTTCCTTTTTTTGTACCGAAATTGTTCAAATTAAAATGTTTACCTGATAAACTTCAATGAAAGTTTCACATTTAAAATAAAAAAAAAAGTTGAAAAAATTTCAACTAGTCAGAAATTGAAATTAGTTGTTAACACATCGTCTGTCAGGAGAAGACAACGACTGTTTGTCATTAGAAGCTAAAGGGGTATTTATATTAAGAAGCACGTACTTTCAGGAACTAATCTCATATCACGTGTCAAAATAAATATCGTAAAAAAGAAATTATGAGTTTAAATTAAAAATTACTGGATTGCACATGTGATTCCAAGTATGAATATCTTTTTTTTTGTTAATACCATTTTTGTTGCTCTTAATATATAACATTTCAGAAATAAGACGTTTATTCCAGTTCGACTCAAAATCAAGAATTTTAGTATTGACCCAATCAAATTCATGGTTATATATACTGCGATGTGCATTCATAATAAATTCGTTTTTCTTATTATTAATGTGTTTATTTATACGCGTTTTTACCATTCTTTTGGTTTCACCCACATAAGAAGCAGAGCAGTTTTTACAGGGAATTTGGAAACAACATTGGTTTCTTCCCACTTTTCCGTCTTATCCTCGCCTAATCTGATAACAGATGACAAACCAGTGGGTACAAAATTTGGCGACGTGTTTACGACATCTTTACGACAACTTTACGATATCCTATGTCCATGTCGTTTCGGTATCTTTGCGATATCGTAAAGACATCATGAGATCATACGACTGATTTACGATATCGTAAAGACGTCTTAAGAACAAAGACATAGAATGTCGTAAAGTTGTCGTAAAGATGTCGTAATGATGTCGTGAAGATATCACCAAACTTTGTGCCCACTGGGAAGGAGGATTTTATCGATGGAATTGCAGACATGTTAAATTTTTTGAGAAGACGAGAAGTTTTGTCAAAACATTTTTTTATGTATGGTAAACTGACTTTTGGTTGACGGGCCAATAATTGTTTTCGCACAGAGTTATTATGTTTGGGAACAAATTTTTATTTCTGTTTACGGATTATAATTTGTTGTTCAATAAAATTTATAGGATAATCATTATTGAGCAATAATTGGGTAATAATTTTTTAATTTTGAGCGTGAAATTTTTTGTGCGACAACATCATTGCCCTGTCAAGAAGGTTGAAGACAATGTTCTTTTTTACTTGGGTTTACAAAATTCCCTGTAAAAACTGCTCTGCTTCTAATGTAGGTTAAAACAAAAGAATTTTAAAAACGCGTATAAATAAACACATTAATAATAAGAAAAATGAATTTGTCATGAATGTACATCGTAGGATATATAACCATGAATTATATTAGGTCAATACTAAAATTCTTGATTTTGAGTCTAACTGGAATAAACGTCGTATTTCTGAAATGTTTTATATTAAGAGCAACAAAAATAGTATTAACAAAAAAGAGGATATTCATACGTGAAATCACATGTACAATCCAGTAATTCTCAATTAATTAATTAATAAATTCTCAATATAAATACCCCCTTAGCTTCTAATGACAACCAGTCATTGTCTTCTCCTGACAGACGACGTGCTAACAACGAATTTTAATTTCTAACTATTTGAAATTTTTTCAACTTTTTTTTCTGTTAAATGTGAAACGTGCATTGAAGTTTATCAGGTAAACATTATAATTTGAAGAATTTCGGTACAAAAAAAGTAAAAATCTGTTTCTTTTTGTTGTTTGTGCTTGATTATATCTTGGCGTTTTAATAAAATTCTAGCCTGAAGAGGTCAGAAAACCTATCTGAGAAAACGTGTTATGGCCCCATAGTTGAGAACCACTCTGAAGCAATTTGCCTGGAATAATTCCCCGTCTGTGTTTACAAAACATAAACCCAGGCTGGGAAAACCTTCTGGGTTAAATTGCTTTAGAGTGGCAATAAGACGACCTTGCTTTCTCTCCATTAGTCAATGGAAGGAAGAGAGTCATAAAATCACACCTGGCGCATCTGCAACGGAAGGATTCCCCGCCACGCGCCAGGCCTGTGAGCATGACTCACGACGCGTCATCTCTCTCTCTCCTTTTTCTCTCTCTTCCTTCTCGTTGGGAAAGCGACTTTTAGACGCTATCTTAGTTTTAAGCTATCTCTGTACTCTTGTGTGACCCTTTTGTACATTTGCCGTACACGAAGCTCGCGTGACTTCGCCCGACGCGCCATATTGTCGGTGGACAGTTCGGGTGCGCGCTCACCATGGCGAGTGGAGGGGATGGACCGGGCAGCCGACGCGCCCCTCCATCAGCGAAGCGAGTGGCCGAGAGGACCGCGCCAATCGCCAGCCGGCCCGCCTCTCGGCCATCGGACATAAAAGCGGGTGCGTGCAAGCGGAGGCACGCACTTCTATTCGGGCTTCCAGTTGGGTAACCTCAGTCCCCTGGTCGCTTTCGGCTAACTTTTGTGAGCCACTTTTTGAGAATAAAGTGCTTTAGAGTCCAAACAGAATTCCAGGTTGTTTTCCTTTCTCTCTCGATAATAATCCTACTCTCGCACTCCTCTCTCCTTCTCTCTCCGTTCCTCTCTCCACTCTCTCTGTCTATCTCTTTTCTCTAGGGTCAGTACGCTCATTGCAGCCCCGCCCGAACTCTTTACTTTCTCTAGGGTCGGTGAGCTTTCTCGCAGCACCGCCCGAAATCTTTACACCTCTCTCCCTCTTTCTCTAGGGTCGGTAAGCTCCTTGCAGCCCCGCCCGCACTCTTTTACTTTCTCTAGGGTCGGTAAGCTTCCTCGCAGCCCCGCCCGCAATCTTTCTTCCTTCCAGAGGTCGGTACGCTCTAAGCATCCCCGCCTCGCCAACATTTCCCTTTGAGTCGGTACGCTCACCACAGCCCCGCCCGCTCTCCTATCTTACGCTTTCTAACTACCTTGCTCCTCCTCGCCAGACGTATGCCTGGCAAATCCAGAAATCCTCGTCCCGATAAGCGCACCCGAGTTCGTCGTCGCTTGGCTGCGCTCCGAGACCCTCCAAGCCTCTGGTTTTCCTACCATAGAGGACCTACGCCCTTCCTCCTCCTCCGCCTCTAACGGTACTCCCAAGGACGTAGACGAGGACGAGCTTCTGCGCTCGCCTCAAGCGCCGGTGAAGCGACCTTGTCGGGAGGACTAGACGCGGCTCACCAGAGCGAACAGACGACGGGGTTTCACCCCTAAAAAAAAAAAAAAAAGAAAGGAAGACGAGGGCAGAAGCGAGACAACAGCACATGGATGGCGTGTAGGCCTGGCAGTACCTGCTGAAGGTCCGAGGTGCCCCTCGCCTACCACTGCCACCACCAACCAGCCGCCGAAACTCGGCGCAGTCCATGGTCCAGCTGGACGCTTTCCTGCGGACGAACAACCGGACCTTGCCCGTACGAGGAGGGACCAAGCCGCAGTAAAGCAGCCTCTACCCAGGAGGGCACGAACGGCTCGCCGCGCACGAGAAGACGTCGAAAGTCGTGGTGCAGTAGCCTCTGCCCAGGAGGGCACGAACAGCTCGCCACGCCCGAGAAGACCAGCCTTCGTCATCGTCGTCGCCGTCGTGGTGAGAAGCCCTGCCTCAGTAGAGGTCCAGACGGCTCCACACGACCTCCGGCCGAGCTCTCGCCCGCTCAAGGACAGGCCCATTCGCCTGGCCATCCACAATCTCCTTTCCAGCGTTCGCCACAACTTTAGATCAAGTCGGGACAACCACACCCCCGGCTTGTATCAAACGTCGAAAAATTATCGTGAATGATTTATTTATAACCCCACTGATCAATTACGAATAAATTTGTTCAAAAATAATAAATGTTATTGATTGTCTTTTATATTTCAAAATAAATTGTAAAAATAAAAATTTTCTAGTATTTTTAAGGTTCTTTTAAGTTTATTACCACTATTTATTTTTGTTCTGACCAGCCCTATGCACGTACCCCTAATCCAATTTCATAATTTAAAAAATGCTTCTGATATATTGAAATAATTATCTGAATTCAATCTTCAAAATTACACGTTAGTATATATTTCACGCTTTTACGGAATTATTCTAAAAGATTAATGAGACTTCAAATTTCCATCAAAATATAGGCTAACAATTATTTTTATATTCCAATGAAAATAATCTATTGCAGCTTTTTATATTATAAACTGATTAAGTAACTATGGACTGATTGATTTTTTTCAAAAAACTAAACATAAATTGTTTTCACTTAAGTCACATAGATTGATTATTTGTATTAATGTTATGTAATTGAATATTGTTTATTATTTTTATAATAAAATTATTTTTTTGTTCAACATATCGCCGCAACAATAATTTCTTCTAATGTTTGTGATGTTGGAAAATTAGTATCTAAATTTAATTTTTAAAAGTATATGTCCATACATTTCAATTAAAATAATTCTTAAATTATTTTTATGTTCTTTACTCATTAATTAATTATTAATCGATTTTGCTAAAATCTATATTCTCTAAAATCAGCTGAGAGCTTGTAATTAATTTAATTCAAATAATTACAAGTTCAAATTAAAAAATATATAGAGTAAAATTTGTTTAATGTTTCAATGAGAATAATTTTTCAAGGCTTTACATTTTTTGAATTTTCATGAAGGTAATGGTTAAATGTTTTTGTAATTTTAAGATAATTGGATATTTACTAAATAATTCTCTTAAAACTTAATTTTTCTCAAATTACCTTAAGAGAAATAAAAATATTTATCATTTAAAGTACAAATTGAAGAAAAATATATAAAATTAAAAAAAAAGATTTTTTCAACGAAAATAATTGCTTAAGGCTTCTTATGCTGTAAAATATTTAATTAAATTTTAGAGGATTAAATTGGACAACGACATTGAATAACATAAAAATTCAATTTAAGATGTTTCAAATTCAATTACATAAATTGATTATTTACTTTTAGATTATGTGATTTAATGTTAGCTACTACTTTTACAATAAAATTTTTTTTTAGAATGCCTCGATTACAATTATATAATTTTCCTGTTTTATGAAGTGAAATAAGTGTATAAATTCAATTTTCAAAATTATATGTAAAGAAGTTAAATTTTTTTTAAGTTTGTTTTTAAAGTTATTAATAAATTAAATATGTAGAAATACTAGTTCTTATTTATAGAAAATATAATGTAAACATTATTAGAATGTTCTAAGAAAAATGATTGTTTAATGCTTTTTATGTTGTGAACTGATTAACTAACTATTAATTGATTGTATTGAAACTTACGTTTTCTGGAATTAGTTTTAAATGTTATTAATAAATCAAATTTCAAGAAATAAAAGTTTAAATTTGAAAAAAGATTATTGGTAAAAATAATTTGAATGCTTCCGTGAAAATTAAAGCTAAAAGCTTTTGATATTGTGAAATAATAAACTAATTATTAGGTGAATAATTTTTTTAAAATATTACATTAAAAAAATATTAAAATTTAGTTTCTAAAAGTTATAAAACATAAATTGATTATTTATTTGAATGTTATATAATTGAATATAAATTAAATTTTTAGAAAATAAAGTAAAAAAAGTAGAATAAAATTAATTTCAACGTCTAAATGAAAATGGTAATTAAATACTTTTTAAACTCATGAATTCATTAATTGTTATTAGCCGATTTTTTTCACAATATTAAATTACATACAAATTCAATTGTGGTTTCTTTTCATTATTATTTTAATTAATTTTTTATAGGTACGGCACTGATTCAATTTAAAATTTTTTTAACCATGAAGCATTTTTGTAAATAATAAAAAATAAATATATGACAGCATAACACAAAGTTGTAAGCTTCGAAAAATGCTTAAAAATACAATTATTACACTATCTTGATAATTTGAAAAATTGTTATGCGTTTATAAAGCAAAATATTTAAGGAAAAAGAATTCAATAACATTTTTAAAAAGTTTATTAAGAATGCGTTTCATTTTATGAAAGAATAATTTTAAAAATTGACAATAAGAATTTTTTGGAATAAAAAAATTGAGAATGCAGGAGGAAGCAAATAAATATTTTCCATACGACCACCGTGAGATCCTATCACTTTTAACCTGCAAGTTCTTGCACCAAAGTTTCTTTACAGAATTCTTCTTTCTTTTGATTTCAAAGTATTTTATTCTTGAAATAAAAATAAAATATCGAGCACTTTTTTAAATGGGTAATATTTAAAGTAGAGATCAATTCTTTTTTAAATATTTTAAATTATTTTTGTTTTCAATTGTTATTTTAAATTGAGAACTGAATTAAATGTACTATAAAATAATCAAATAAATCGAAAACTGTGCGTTTTACAAAGGTTCTTAAAAGTCAGAAAATATTTATTTGTCACTGAAGTTATTAAAGCGTTTTTCAACTCGAAAGTTATTATTATAATTCGTAACTTGCATTGGTATTAAAACAGACGAAATTTCATTGTCCTGTTTGAAAAAATTTGAAAAAATTTTTGCAATTCGTTTTAAATTCACCCTACATTATTATTTGTTTATTCTAAATTTTTTTACATTCTTATAAATTTACTCAATTCTATTCATTCGACAAAGTTTTTAAAAGTTTTTATTTCACTCACCTTGAAGTCTTTGAAACTCACCCTAAATTTTGACGCATTTGATCAAGTTCTTTTTGAAATTTCTTAAATTTTTCCCTAATTAATTTCAAACTCATTTTTGAATTAATTTAATTATGATTATACAGAATGTAGAACTGATTTATTTGAAAAGTGGTTAGTTTAAATAAGTTTGTTTTGGAAATGTTATATTGCAATTTTTTTAAACTAATTGAAAGTTGTACATTTCATTATTTTTTCAAATATTATATTTATTTTCTAATATATTATCTTAAAACTATTCAGCTTCTACGTTTTTAATTTTTTAAAGAATGGTTTCGTATCAAATTCCTGGATTCAGAAAGTGCTCTTTTAATACTATGAATCATAATTTTTGTTTATTTTTCATGTTTTGAATTTGAACATATAATTGAGAAAAAGTCCTTTTCGGAAATTAAGAAAACTGGTAAATTTTTGTATGCTAAAAGATAAAAAAACGGCCTGTGTTATGAAACAATAGGTGAAGGGAATTTTCTAGCTACGTTTTTGAACATACGCCCTTATGAATATTTTAATTTATCTTGTGCCGTTTCTCCAAACAGTCAATTTCATTATTTATAATGTCATTTTACCAAAAACGTAATGTTTTATTTTTAATGTTGTTATTCACGATTGAAATAAAAACTAGCAATCAGATATAAAAAACCATTAATAAAAATTCTCGTTCTCTACTTTCGGTAAAAAATGTTATTTATTTATTTTTTCTTATCTTGTGTCATTTGTCGAAAAATTTAAGTTTTGTATTTTCACTGTTCTTTTATGAAGAAAACAAAACTTTTTGTTTGATCAAAATTCGAATTATTATTTTTTCGAAAAAATTCAAAAAGTTGGTATGATAATCTTGTAGGGCTTTCGAAAATTTACATTTAACTTTTTAAGTACTATGAACTAGTATACAGAGAATTTTTAAATCGTAAAAAAACGTGGTCTCAAAAACTTTCAAAATACGCTCACTTTAAAAATTTTTATCCAAAGTGGCTGACCAACGAACTTGGCAATTTTTTAGTGTTTGAAAAATTTCCGCATTACTTTTATAGCTCTTTACGAATAAAATTTCCTAGACTAATAGAACAAAATGTTTTTAAAAATTTTTAAAACGTTTAAAAATAAAATTAATAACTTTCTTAAGGATTTTATTTAATAAGTGATCGAATCCATTTCAAATCAGGCAGGTTCTACACTAGGGTGGTCCAAAAATGCATGGCAATATTTTTTTGCATGCTGTCCGGGAAGAATTTCGTCAATCAGGCATATTGGTTAGATACGTCTAACACGTCCCTTAATTACCTGAATACTACCCTTAAAAAAAGTCAATTCTTCTTCAAATCGACCTTTTAAAACACTGTATTCTCGTATTTTTGTACTTAAAATTATTAATATTGGTCTAGTGAAATATTTATTATTATTGCTTACTTAATGTTCAATTACGCAACAAACGGAATTTGTTTAAATAATTTTTTTAAATTCGTTCTTCCCCCTAAAAATGATTACTATTAGTCGAGTGAAGTATTTATTAACATTGGTTCATTAATTGTTTATAATTCAAACAAATGGAATGTGTGCAAACACTTTTTTTCAAATATTCGTTTTTTTCATTAAAAAGTATTACTATTGGTCTAGTGGAATATTTATTAACATTATTTCATCAATTTTTCAATTTTTTAAACAAAAGGAATATGCTTACATATTATTTTTTATTAAAATTATTAATATTTCTTTAGTGGAATATTTATCAACATTGTGTGATTAGTTTTTTTTTTACTTTTTTTTTATTAAAAATGATTACTTGAATATAACTAATAAAATAATTTGTAAATAATTCTAAACGAAATTTTTCAAATAAATACTATTCGTTTGAATAATTGAAAATAAATGAACTAATGTTGATAAATATTTCACTAGACTAATAGTGATAATTTTTAGGGAAAAACGAATTTAAAAAATATATATATTTAAACAAATAACATTTGTTTAAACAATTAAAAATTAATAAATCAATATTACTAAATATTTCACTAGACTAATAGTAATAATTCAAATAAAAATAAATAAAAAACTACGAAATTTCTTTTTTCGGATTTGGACTGAAATTGGGGGGATCTCAAGGACAGAATATGTTGCTTTTTAAAGGAAATTAGGTGACACATATTTTTGCGATTTACGAAAAACAATTTTTTTACGAAGTCATGCGTATTTGAATTTTTGGCTTTGTCTTTCAAAAAAAAAAAAAAAAAAAAAACCATTACACTTACATAAATTTTGACGTATTTGCGAACTTTAGGCTGTATTTTCTAATTCTGGTATAGATTCTCGCCTTTCTTCGAAATGCACAAGAAAATTTTAAAAATGTTCAAAATTAACAATATGGCCAGGTTTCTCTGAAAATACTAAAAGTCTATTTTGTCAAAAAACTTTTGTGGCCAGGAAATTTTTTTTTCATAAAATTAAATTGTCGAATTTTTCTTTCAAAGAACAATAGGTGATAAAAGTTTGAATATCAGTTTGAAAGATAAATAATACCTGGGCTATATTTTCCGATTTTTATCATCCATTCATTTAGATTCTTCATTAGAATCTTCAGGATCCGAAAAGGAATCACTGACTGTTGTAGATAATTTAACAGTTCAATCGGTTTGTTAAAAAATATTTGGATAAATGTGAAATATATTATAATATTTTAATTAAAAAACTGCTTTCTCAATCAATTTTTTCCCAGTGGGCAGATAGTTTGGCGACGTCTTTACGACATCGTTACGACATCTTTACGACAACTTTACGAAATCCTATGTCAATGCCGCTAAGGTGTCTTTATGATACCGCAAATAAGTCGTATGATCTGACGATGTCTTTACGATATCGTAAAGACACCGAAACGACATGGACATAGGATGTCGTAAAGTTGTCGTAAAGATATCGTAACGATGTCGTGAATTGTTCAGTCTACATGAACCTCACAGGAATTTTTCCTTATTTGAACATATATTTTTCTTAAAAATTGAACAAAAATGGTGGGTATTTCCATAAGGCAAGAGTCAAGAGAATTTCATTTGCTTATGAAAATCGAATTTTGGTGTTTTCTCGGAAATGTTGCAAGATATCATAACTGAAAAAAGAACTTTTTTTAGAAATTTCTTAACTGTGCAAAACATTTTTTGTATTTATTATTGTTTGTAAGGAAAATGTGACAATTCGATTTTAGAGAAAAAATCCTCACTGCCACAAAAGTTATTTAGCGCTCATTTCGATAAATTCTTTACAAGATTGCCCAAACCGAAATACCACTTCAGAGGATATTCGATTTAAAATAAAGGAATCAAGATTTGAGGTAATTTTCAGGGTAAATTATGATACCTTGCAATAAATTTCCCAAAATTCAGTTTAAAAATTTCTGTAAATTTCTGGAAATGTATCGAAATTTTTGGTCATTTGTGGTAATTTTACAGGTAAATATGGTAACTTAGAATAAATTACCCAAAATTCTATTTAAAACATTTTTGTAATTTTCTGAAAATTTATAGACATTTTCAGACATTTACGGTAATTTATCAAGTGAATATTTTAATTTACCATTAATTACCGATAACTCAGATTAAACATGTATAAATTTCCGGATACTTATGGACATTTTTGGTCATTTAACAAGTAAGTATGGTAATTTACCATGAATTATCCTTAATTCTATTAAAAAATGTCTAGAAATTTCCGAAATTATTTGAAAATGCTCAGTTATTTATGGGAATTTTACAATTAAAAATAGTATTTACCATAAATTTACCAACATTTAATTAATCTATAAATTTCCGTAAATTTATCGACTTTTTTCATTTGTATTTTGGGCAACTCACGTTAAGTTAATATAAATTAACAAAAATGTAATAAATCTCTGGAAATATATACAAATGTTTCAAATTGAATTTCGGGTAATTTATGGTAATTTACCAATTTTACCCGTAAAATTACCACAAATTTTCGAAAAGCACAATAAATTTCCGGAAATTAATCATAATGTTTAAAATTTAATTTTGCTTAACTCAGGGCCGTTTAAAAAATTAGCCGTGCAAATTTAAAATGATTTGTATTATTTTCAAAACTGAACTTCAAAGGATAATATTAAAAAGTTTGTAAATTTATAAACATTTATTATTAAATTTAGAAAAAGATTGTAGAAGACTTAAGGAAAAATGTTTGAATTTTTTAAGATGAATAGATTTTAAAAATTTACAAATCGAATAAATGCAAGGAATATTTAGTAGAATCGAAGAGATTAAAAAAGAATTTTAAACTTTAAAAAGTGTGTAGAAATTTAGATTTTTAAAGATTTTAAAAATAACATTTTAGGAGCTTTAAAAACATTTTCAAAGATTTGAAGACTTTCAACAAATTTTTTTGAAATTCCCTTATATTTTTAACGAATTTTCAACATTTTGAGAAATGTGTAGGTCAGTTAAAAATATCTACAGGAATGGAAGACGTTTTAAATAGAGTAAGCATGTATTTAAAGAGATTATTTAAATACATTCCAAAAAATTCAAAACATTAAAAAAAAATTTCAAAGAAAAATCTGAAAGATTTGAAAAGCAATGTTTTCAATTTTGCATAATTAACAAAAATATCGAACAATTTGAGTAGTTTTTAAAAATTAAAGGGTTCAGAAGGTCTGAAAAGATTAAAAAAGAAGAATTTCAAAAATAAGCTTTAGAAGCTTTAAAAGAATTTTGAAAATTTTTAGGATATTGAATAAATTTTCTTGAAATAATTTTTTTGCATTTTGAGCGGTGTTTCAACATTTCTAGAAACATCTAGGTCAGTCACAAATATTTTAAGGATATGAAGACGTTTTTCAATTGAAAAGAAATATATAACAACTTACAAACTTTTCATAAAATTTACCAAATATTTCTTGATTTCTTCCAAACTTCTAAAAGTTCTATAAATGTTTTGAAAAGACTCAAATTTTTCCTGATATTTTGTAAAATAGTTGAAATTAAAAGAAATTTCTTTAAAATCTCTCAAAATATTGTCTGGCATCTGAAATATTAAAAAATCTTTTTTTCTTAATTTTCTAAAGAATCTTATAAGTATTATATTTATAAAAATTTAAAAACGATTTGCAGTACTCATTTTCTTGTTCTCAATTCTCAGAATTTAATTTCAATTTAAAAATGGAAGGCTTCAAAAACTTAAAAGAAATTACTTGAAATTTGTGTTTTATATTATTATTAAAATTATATTTTATTTTTCATGGTGTTGAAAAAAGAGTTTTGAGCTGGTGAACTTTAAATTTGGCTGGCATAAGATAACTTTAATATTTTTATCACTGAAAAAATATTGGAAAAGGATTTAGTGTTAAATGAAAATATTGTCTTATTTGTTATCAGATAAGACTTCAGCTTTAAAACATTTTTTTTATCTAGAAAACTATTGTGAGTTATGAAGATCACAAATGTTGTACAATTTAAGGTTGTGTAAACATTTTTCACCCGAAATTGATCATTTAAAAAAAAAGGTTTCTAAGAAGTTTTAAAATTTTTATTATTATACTTGAAAGTTGCTATTGCCTTAATTTTTTCTTTTATTTTAGATAATAGATAATTTGAGCTAAAAATATTTTTCATCAATAATAATTTTATATTCTAATTTATAAAATACGTGAGACAAAAAAATAGCGCGCGTGTTTATTTTTTATATTGTAGTAAAACAATGATGGCTTTTTCAAACAATTTCTTGTTAAAAAACATTGTATCTATATGTACATATACTCACGATTCATATTTTGTATTTATAATAAACTTCACACTACTTTTACTTCATGAAACTCTAAAGGGTCAACTCTTTGTAAGTGTGTTTGGACGTGACGTGTGCGAAACGAGGCAAAAAGCCGGTGCAAAAAAATATGTGCTTCAACAATTTCTACCCTTATATATGAGCCCTTGTCTTAAAATATAGGAAATCAATTGCGAAATTTCTCATAACTTATTTTTATTGCTACAAACTTTGAAAGATGTTTCTTGAGAATCTAGAAAATTCTAAACTAGTAGTAACTTTGTCCAAAAAAAACCATACAGTAGTATAAGAAAAATGCATAAATATTACAAAATAAATATGAAAAACACTTTAAAATAATTTTTTCTGTATCGTGTAGAGTCGGATAGTAAATAAGACTTATGTACTTACTTATTATAGTGAAACTCTTCTATAGCGCCGATTTTGGGGCTGACGGTGGGTGGGGACTAACTGATTTTAGCCCGATCCGCTTTTGTTTGTTCACGCCTGAGTGCTCGCCTGAGTTACAACCGCAAGTTCCGCGCACTCCGCGCACCTCCTGTCACACCCAACTGCGGTCTGGCGTCGATTCTCGGAATGGCTTTAGAAGGGAGGTCTATTGAAGGGTTTCACTGTATTTTATTTAATATAGGAAAAAGAAGCATAATTGACATAATTTGGTTAAAAAAAAATACGAATAAAAAAGTTAATTTTAAAAAATTGTTGAAAACATTTGTTATTAACGAATTATACAAGTTCGCAAATGACAGATAACGGCAAGATTTTTAATTGACCAAAAATCATATCCCGAATTAAGAAATATTGGATACTAAAATTCACCGACTTGGAGAACGACTTATAAAATAAAAGAATTATTAAATTCCCATTAGGCAAACAATTTAATTATGAAAATTTCAATTTCAGGAATAGAAATATTATTTATTTATATAATGCCACTAGATCATAAAAATAATTGTCATATCAAAATATTATTTTCTATTACAATTAAATAACACACTCTTACATTTAAAAAAAGAAAATTAAATAGACTTTATAACGAAGCTAAAATATTTTAACATTTATATAGTCACTCTAAAGGCCATTAACGAATACATTTGATCTTTGGCAATTCAGAAATGAATACAAAATAATTTTTCGAAGCGAAATAATAAATACATGTTGAAATTAAATTCTGAGGAATGAGAACAAGAAAATAAATATTATCTGTTTGTTTTTAAATTTATATAATAATAATTTTTTAAAGATTTTTGACAAAATAAAAAAATTCTATATTTCACACGTGTTAGGAAATAACCTTGAGTATTTTAAAGACATTTTTTTATTTTAAATGATTTTACAAAATATTATGAAAAATTTGAGTCTTCTAAAAATCTGTTTGGGACTTTCAAGAGTTGGGGAGAAATCAAGAAATATTTGATAAATTTTCGAAAATATTTCCCAGTTCTCAAATATTTCTAACCTCTTTAAAACGTTTACATTTTTTAAAAATATTGTTAACTGTCTTGATTTTTTTTTAATTTTCAAAAATCATTCAAAGTTTTTAAAAAATACTCTATAATGTTATGAAATTTCCCAAAAATTATAACAAAATTTGTTTACCCTATTGAAAACTTTCTGAATTATTTTAAATATCTTAGAGTTTAGTTTTAAGGTCTTTAAAAATCTGCTTTTCTAACAATCTTTTAAAGCTTAAAATTCAGCTTCTTGAATCTCTTTAATTCTAATAAATATTTCTTGAATTTACTCAATTTTTTGTTTGGCTTTATTTTGTAATCTCACCAAATTAAAACATTTTGATTAAAAATCTTTTTAACTCTTTAACGAAAGTGTAGGAAATCGTTTGATATCTTTAAAAACCTTTTTTTTAATTTTCGCTTGAAGTTCATTTTTCAAAATAAAAACTTATTTAGGATTTTCACACGAGTATAAGGAAAATATCTAAAAATTATTAAAAATTTTCCTGCTCTTTTTATGTATTCTGTAAAATTTGCATTCTTCCTGAGAACCTGAAAAAATGTATTTTATTTTCGTGAAACTGTACAAAATTCTTTAAAAATTTTTACAAGTTGTATTTATTTTGGAATCTTTTTAAAACTTCTGAATATCTAGGCCATTTACTCAAATTGTTTATTAAATTATTTTATATGGAAAAGTGGCCAAATTTTGCTTTAAAATCTCTTAGACACTTTTTAAACATTTTAGGAAATAATTCAAAATGTTTTGTAATCTCTAATAATAGTTTAGCCACGTTTTAGTAGAGAAATTTAGTTTCTTAATTAAATGTGTATAACCAATGGTCTTTTACTAAGTTATTTTGCTGTTAGACCACAATTTATAATTTTCAAACAAACTTTATAAACAAATTACTCTGAGGCTGTTTTTATAATGGAAACACCACATTGTTCTTTATGAAATCGACTATAATTTTTAAGCAAGGCCTCTGATATTATACTGTCTTAGCCGGAAGGATATTTTTATTATTTTTACAATGATTTATAAAAATCAGTTTAAATTATGAACAACGTATAAAAAACTCTCAATTCGTTTATGTTTCTCCAAATGAAATTGTGTATCATAACAGAGAAACCTTGCTTAAAAATCATAATCCATTTCATAAAAAGCGTGTTGGTCTTTACATTAAAAAACGACCTCAGAGTAATTTGTTTATTAAATTTGTTTGAAAATTAGGAATTGTTGTCTAACAGCAAAATATCACAGCAAAGGACCATTGGGTATATTGCAAAATAATGAATTTCTTTATATAATTGATTTATGCATTTTTCAAAATAATGAACAAATGGTCTATATTTATTTATAAGTCAAATCCAAATTTTTTAATAGATTTTCACTTGACAATACACATCTGTAGTAGCCATATATATCATTTTTACTAAAAATCAAACTTTTGTTGATTGATTCTTTTATAAAAATTGTGAACAGTTTTAAAAAATGTGATAGATCTAGAAATCATACAAGAAAAGTCTTCCCACGAATGTTGCATAAATTAACAACATTCTCACAAGATCGCATTTTTGAATTTGAAAAAAATTGACTCTAATTGTTAAATAAAAAAATTAACATTTTTTTAAAATAGACTTCGACAACTTTGTTGGAAATTTCATAAACCTAAATTAAAAAAAAAAATAATCGTTATTCGTTCAAAAGCTTAAAATATTTCCAGCGAAATGAAAAGATTTCTATGCGAAAGGGCCCAAAATTTTGAATTTGTTTATCTAACTTGTTTACAACATTTTAAATTGTTATATTTGATGAAATATTAAAAAATGTTTATTATTTTAAGGCATACCTGCAGTCATTCTGGGGATTGAAGGAAATCAACATTTGAAAAAATCTCATTTTTCAATATTTTGCCACAAAAATTGCTTATAACAATTTTTAATATCATTTTTTCATTGTTTTGTGATTAAATGTCATTCCTACGTTAATATGAAGCACTTTTTGCAAAAAAAAAATCACCGATAATAAGCCTATTTGCTGATTTGTTCATAAAATCTGTTTATAACAAATAAATGAAATAATAAACAAATTATTTTTATTTTATGAGTCCCTATATATTCATTTAAGACAATATAAAGTGTACCTACTCAGTTATTGAAGCTTAAAAGTTCTTATGTACAAACTTGAGTTTTCTCATACTTCGAATGAAAAAATTATTAATAAAATAATGGAGCAGACAGAAGTTCAATTATAGTTAAAATTTTTAGATAAAAATAATTTATTTTAAGAACTTATACTGAATTAACAGTTGAAAAAAGTAATTAATATTTATATTTCTGCCTATTAATTTATATTAATATTAAGTATAATACCAATAAATAATTTTAACATAATTATTATGTTTTATTTATGATAAACTGTGATTTTGATCTAATTGACTATCATACATTGAAGATACGTATAGTTCTTTAAAGTATTTAAAAATTTTTTTACTACTATAATTGTCTAATTATTTGTAAAAACTACAACTTAGAAGATCAATTAGTTAGCAGTCGTTTTCGAAATTTTGAAAAATTTTCTTCAGATTTTTGGTTTTCCTATATATTTCTAATAATTTAATTTAAACTAATAATTTAGATTCATGGAAAATCACGAAAACTAAAATTCCCGACACTGTATAATTCACGAATTGTAGAATTTCCGACAGAAAATTTCCGATTATGAATTTCCCGATTTAAAGCAATTAATTTTTTTTAATAAACATTATTCATTTATTAAAAACAAAATATTCAAATATATCTTGAAGGAATTTTCAAAATTATGTTTAAAGTACTTAAAAATTTATTTAGCAATTTAAAATAACAATAATTGTATAAAAATTGTATAAAGATTTGAAAACGTGCCCCCGAACGGTAGACGAAGTTTCTCCCTAAATTTTCTCCAAAACCAGTCTGATTTTCAAGTTACAAATTATTAAGAATATACGAATTTATCATTGCATAACAGAATAGCTGTATAGAAAAACATAAGAGCGTTAAAAATATTGACAAGAAATAGTCATCGAGCAATACATAATTTTACCAAATGCATATTTAGAGAAACTATTTGCGAATAGGTTTTTTATGCGATCGTTAGTTCCAAACGACCGGAGAATGGGGATTCCTAAATTTGTCCCAGGGGTTCTAAGCTCGTATGTTTTATGTCGAGAGCAGTAACTAACAATTCGTAGTTTGCGGCCTGCCGCTATATTTTCGTCAGTTGGTTCCCCCGAGGCCCAGTGGATCCGCCAATTTATTACTGAGCCTAAGCTGCGTCTACCTGCACGCTCAATATATTCACTTCAATTCGCTTTTGGATGCTTGGAATTCTTCGGTAGGTAACGACCTTAGCAAACTTCTTGATTCAGGTTCATTTGTACTTTGATGAGTGCAATCAAGTATTTTCTTTTTATTCTTCAATGTTCTGGAGAATAACGTAACCCTGTTTTTTCTAGCTGTAAAAATTTCTCAAACTCTCTCTATTGAAGCCTACCTTATCTCCTTTCTCGCCATAACCCCAACTTTGACATGTTGAGCTACTGCGTTTGCCTGGCGCAGCAACGGTTATTGGTCGCTGTTGGCGCGCGATGCAAACCGGGCATAATTAACAGTCATTGAAAAAATAATAGCGCATATATATTTTGAGTAATAGTTTTTTTCAGTTCCATAAACTAACTAACCCGGCCACGCCTTGCTGTGGTCAGTTTTAATACGTTGAATTTATATTATTCTAAACTTGGGGCCATCTATTGGCTGCTTAACCAACCTAGATAACGTGAAATGTTGAAGTGTCGTTTAACAAACTAACTTACACCGCCATCTGTTAGAAAGTTCTTAAGTATACAAATAAAAACATTTAATTGGCAATACAAAAATATTGATTTATCTAACATAATTAAAAAAATTTCAAAATAAATGTATAATTTTAAAGAAATAAATTTAGGTATATTCATGAAAATACGTCTTAATTAGGAGAAAATGTTTCTGGTAGGGTCAAAATGTAACTATTCGGTTAAAATTTATTTTTCGGGTTACAAATTAATGTTTGCAATGTCAAATTTAGCTGGTCCATTTTTAGTTCAAAATTTATCTTTTTGAACTGAACATTCATGTATTTTGTTAAAATTTGTTTTTTTTTTTGTGTAAAATTTTCTTCTTCTTTGTCCCAATATTTGGTTGAAAACTCGTTCTAAGTTGGACTTCAAGTTATTTTTTTTAATGCAAATTTTCTTATTCGACATTTGGTTGAAAAGTGATATTTTATGGTAGAAAATTCAAATTTTTGACTAAATATTGATGCATTTTCATTAATATTAATAAAATAATGTAATAAAAATGTTATCAAAAAATTTGAAAATAGTTTGAATTAATTACACTTGCCTTTAAAAATCGCGATCTTTTTTATTTACTTTTAAAATAATTGTCAAAAAAACGTTGCAGTTTAGCAATAACTTTAAATTTCAGAGATAATTTTTGCTCCCTCTGAAAATAAGTGACAAAAAATTGTGGCACTATAAAAAAATCTAAAAAAAATAATAAGTAAAAATATGCACTTAAATTATTTCTTTAAATCAAATTATTGGTAACATGGATTTTCAAGAATATTAATTAAATAATTAATTAAAGTTTCTATCAAAAAATTGGGCAAAAAATTCAATTCGTTACAATTGTTTTTCAATATTGTAATCCGTTTTGTTTACTTTGAAAATTTACATTTAAATTTCAGCGAGATATATGGATCAAAAATGTTATCGTAAATATGAAATTAAACATTTTTTAATACAAATTATTAGTAACATGGATTTTTAATGGAGATTAATAAAATAATTAAAGTTATTATCAAATTTAGTCTATAAATCCTATTCTTTCTAATATAAAGTGTTATAAATATTCGAGCTAATTGTAACAATAAAAATGTTGTACTTTATAATTAATTTTTATGAATGTCTTTTAACGCAAGAAAGTAAATTATTATCTAGCTTTAAAAAGAAATATAAGTTTTTATATTTTGGTTTAATCAATCGTGAGTTCTTCTTTATTCATAATGTGTCCCCTAAGGATTTACATGACTTCCATTCCTTAGAATCTTTCCGTTTATATCTATATTTTTTTACAATCTTATCCTTTCTATATATACAATTATTTACACCATTTTACATAAAGTCTTATATCTAGTTCCTTATTGCTATTTCCTGCGATAGCGCAATTTAAGACTTATTAGCAAGCGCGTGAGCGAGCGAACGAAAGCGAGAGTGCAAGCGAGAGAGAGAGAGAGCATGAGAACGCAAACGCATCTTAGTCTACTTAACTTTTACTTTATTATTACTTACAATTTTCACGCTTCGAATCTAAACGACTTGCGTCTCCTTTTTCTTTCACTTTTTTATACCTCCATTTACCTTTTTCACGTGCATTCTTTCATTCTCTCTCATTCGCTCTTCTAGCACCCTCCAACTACTTCATCCATTCTTCTCCTACTCCATCTTCCCCTAGAATCTTAACCACATTTTCTTGCCAGCTTCGTTTATCTTCTATTCCTCTCCTACATCCTTTCCATACATGCTCCCATGTTCCCTCCTCCCATTCACATAATCTACACTTTCTATTCTCTTCTTTTTCCCAGTACATCACCTCCCTTACCTCGTTTCCCAGTCTAAATCTTGCTATTCTGATCCAACTTCTGTCTCCCCATCCCTTTTCTAAATACTTTGACACCCCTTTCTTTTTTATAATCTTATACCATTTATTGTATTTTGATTCCTCAATCGCCCCCCATTTTTCTATTAATTGTCTTTCCCTCTCCCTTTTTTCGAATTTTTCATAGTTTACTCCAGTCCCGACTTCTATTTCTCTATCATTAAAGATCTCCCTCCTTTCTTCCTCCCACCTCGTTAATTCGATCGCCCTCCCTGTCTTCTCTTCTACCTTCATCAAACACTTTCTTGCCAACTCCCCTCCCTTTCCCTCCCTGAGCTTCGTCTCAAATTTCCATGCCCTTTTTCCCGCTCTAATACTTAACTTATCCCTTTGCGCTTCTTCTCCCACCATATCTCCTGGCTTCCTCCAGTCTGCCCCTAGTGAATGAATCGTGAGTTTTAATTTCAGTAATACTTATGAATATTCATAAAGAGATAATTTAATTCAAATTTACAAATTTCACAGCTTGCAATATTTACTTATGTCAATGTCGGCAAATGAATGTTCTTTTTGTAGAATTATTATTGGCACCCCCTAACAAGTGTATTCGTTTTAAATCATCAAAATTATGTTTTTTCTTTCATTTCTCATTTAGTGCTTATCAATTTACTGGATATTCAATATGTTACAAAATATTTTTTGAGATGAATATAGGTTTCCCTTAAATTCTTCTCTAATCCTTTCTTTACCCTCTCCAATAAAACAGTTGCGTATAATTTATACAATTTAGGCGTTAGTGTCACTCCTCTATAAACTTCAATCTCCTATCTTTTAAGTTTATTTACCATCAGGAGCACTACGCCTTCTTCCCATCACTCTGCCCACACTTTTCTTCTCGAATTTCTATTGCTCATTATCCATGCCCATTCCTTAAGTTCTCTCTTCCATATTTTAGGGCTTTAATTAAAATCGCATATATAGTAGGTGCCTTTCTATCTTCCATTGTTCATGACACCTTGATTACTTATTTCCTTGCTATGCCCCCTCCTCTTCTTCTTCCCTTCCTTCTTTTCTTTCTTTTATAAATATATTCTTTATCCATGTTAGCAAGTCCATAAAAACATTTTTTCCTTCTTACAATTCCAATGGCTTGGTTTACTCTTATATACTTCTCCACTAATTTTCCCTTTTCTTGAATCGTTTGATTGCCTTCTCACGTCATTCTCTTCACGTTACATTACTCACTTTATCTGCGTTCACCCCTTTATTTATTACCATCTTATTTCCAGTGCCCTGTTTTTATTTTTAATGTAATTATTCCCATTTCTTGGTTAATATTTCCCTATTACATTATGATTTCTTTTTTTTGAAACTGTTGTTTGCCTTCTATTGAACAATCCCCTCATCATATTCCCTTAAGGTTTACTAATGTGTTACCTCAATGTTTATTACTCCTTTCTTACTCTAATTTTCCTATTATAGGAAACTATCCAAATCTATATAAACTTCTACTGAAGATTTCTTCACCTTCTCTCTTACCTCTCCATACACTATTTTAAAATCAATTAGCGTTCTTTTCTCTCCGCATAGGCATTTATGTTTCTCATTCTCACCCATCTCTATATTTTAGTGAAGGATAAATTGTTCTCTTTTTTCCACGATAAATTTCTTATTCACTCCATTTAGTATGTTGTATTTTGATTTTCTATCTGATCCTCCTTCACGTTCCTTTCCTTCTCCATTATTTCCTCATCTATTCTATCTTTTCTCCTTTCACATATAAATCTGCGTCAATTATAAGATTACTCTCATGTTTATTTCTTTAAATACGCTTTTTTAACTCTTTATTTTTCTGATTCATATGTCTCCCCTTTGCATAAACGCCCACTAGTTTTTATTTAGCTTCTCCCATCTTTATCATTTGTAATTTTAATCCTGTTTTTTCTTCTTATATCTGTTCCTAATGCTTCCTAGTTGGAGATTCTTTCCTTTTTCTTAGAGATTTTGCTCCGATTGTTCTCCTTAATTTTTTTATTTTGTATTGCTTGTTAAACCCGTTACCTGTAGCTTATTGTTTACCTCTCCATTATTCCTTTGCATTGATTTTCATTAAGCAACATCTCCATCGTTATTACCATTTCTAGTCTCTTTTGTGTTTCCTACTATTTTTTGTTATCATCTGTGCCGTTTCATTTTCTCTTATTCCTCCCTCAGCCCACTTTTTTTGACTTCTCTCTTTCTTTGTTCTCATCCCACCATATATATCTTCTATCTGCACTATTTGGCACTTCTTTCACTCCTTAAAGTACTTTCCCTTATAATCTTAGAACATTGTCACTATATTTCCTGTTTTTTCTTCTCTTTTTGTTCTATTCTTCTTAACATTTACTCATACTTATTCCCACTTTATTTAGCACCATAATCCGGTTTTGACCTTCCAATTTGCTCATCCCTTTTTCCTGCCTTTTTTATCTCTCTCATCTCTTTCATCACACAGCCACAAAAAAATCTTTTCGCGGGTCTGAAGGTCCGACCATGTGTTTCGTTCGACTATATGTTCGACTATATGCTTTTTGAGGTCACTGAAATTAAATCCCAGGTGCAAAATTAGCCAGCACTTCAGAACTCTGACATAACCTTAAAAAACCTCATAAAGAATTTTTTGAGTATGGGGATCACACCATCTTTATTATATATTTTTCGGGTCGCTGAATCGAAATCCGAGGTCCAAAAAACACCAGAATGTCAGGGTTTCAACAAACCCTTCAAAATATCTCGTAATCTAAGCTATTTAACGCTTTAACGTTTTGACTTTAGCCGTATATATTAAGCATAAATCAGATAACTGGCTCATCCCGTTGTGTGCTAGAGTTTTTAATACTTCGGATTCGGATTCAGCGACCCCAAAAACATATAATAAACATGGTCTGCCACGGAATCGATATAAAAAAATATTTTGACGATGGTATTTTGAGCTTGACACTACTTCTTCCTAATCCCTACAGCTTCATATCTCTTCTTTATTACTCTTTCTATTAATAAACCCCAACACAGAAAAAATAAATTGTCGAAACTTTACTTGACTAGTCACCCATTCTCGGATAGGCGGCTTTTTTAGAAGCTCATCTAATTTTGATTAAAGAACCGCAGAGTACATCTAAAAATTAAAAAGTAATAGATTTATTGGAACACAGTCTGAGAACGTCAGTTTTAGCATTTTTATTCAGCAGATTATGGCAAAGTTCTAGAAAAACATTCAATTTTGTATAAAAAGTCCTTCAGATTTCAAAAAATTTTAAATACAATAACACCCTAGCACAGAAATGAATAAAAGAAAAATAATTTTAAAATACAGTATTAAAGACTTAAATAATTAGAAATTAAAAGCGTTTGAAGCTTAAACTTTGTTATAACAAAAAATTTTATTTTACTGACTAAAGGAATGGAGTGCAGAACTAGATAACAAAAATTTTTTTCAAAATTAGCTTTTTGTCTAAGAAATTCTTGAAAAATAAACTACATGTTCTGTTAAAAAGATTTGATCGAAATCTCATCATTAAGATGGTGAAATAAAAATAATGATGTTTTAAAACCCGATACCTGTCGCTTTTTCTAAAACCTTTTCCTGGCCACATTTCTCATTTAAAAAGTTTTTCGATACAATAAGATAATAAAAGTCTTCTTTTATAAAAAAATAATATTTTGAATAAAACTGTTTGCTCCATTTTTTCAGGACCAAAGTATTTTAATCAAATTCCTACCTAAAATCTTAAATCTTCATTTTCTACCAAAAAAAAAAAACGTTTATAATTTGTTTTTTCTTAACTTTTCGCCATACAATCGAATAGGATATTTCTTAAAATTATAATAATGTATTTATAAATAAAAATGTAAAACTTTGTTATTTTTATTTAGCTTCCCCATACCTCGGGAGCAAGTTTTTATGTATTCTTTTTTCAAATTGAAAAATATATTTTTAGTCGCTATTTCACTCTTCTGAAAAATTACAAATTTGTTAGTTATCTAGTTCTGTAGTGCAACCCTTCAAATATAAACATAAATAAATTTTTTGAGAAATGAATCTTTACTTAAAGTATTAGAGCGTGAATTAAAATTAGTTCAACAAAACAATTCTAAACCCGTAAAAAAACGTAGCATTTTCAAATGTTAGCTTAAAAATTAAACTGCTTTATTTCGAAAGTATTAGTAATTAACAAAATGTAAACGTCCGATTGATACTTTATGAACTATTTTTAACTCTAAAATAACTTTATACTAACATATTCGTAATCAAAGGTTTTTATTAAATTTAAAACATTGATTTAATATAAATTATTCAATTTTTAACCCATTCCATCATAAATTTTTAATTAGGAAAAATTATTTAATATTTAGAAATTTTTGAAAGTTCATTAAAAACGAACAAATTGACACAAAAACTCTTTGAAGAGAAAAATTTACAACTGAATTGTTTGACACAAAAAGCCGTGAATCGTTAAAATTTCGAAGAGCTTTTATATTTTGAAAGTTAACGATTTAATTCTCACATTTTAAAAATGTTTAATTTGTAAGAAAACTTGTTGAATTTTGATTCTTAGATATTCAAGGTTTTGAAAAGATGCAAAATTAATTAAAAACTTCTAATGAAAAATTTGAATAATTTTAAAAGGTACTTAGAAGTTCTGAAAAAAATTCTAAAATAATTTTAAATTTGGAAAAATTTGAAACAAATTCTAGATTTCTCAAGATTTTTATATAAAATTTTGAAGCTTTTTTCAAGCATATTTACACTTTTCAAAATGAAAGTAATTTAACTGCTAACTTAAGAAATTTTTAGTTGCAAGCGAAATTCTTCTGAATTTTTAATTTTTATCTTTAACTTATTTAGAAAATATAAATTTTAAATGTCGTTGGTTGATTCTTTAATTTAGAGTATTGAAAATAATGATTTGGTCTGCATTTTATTTTAAAATCTTCAATTAAAAAGTATTAAAATCTTTTATTTTTACGTTTAATTTATCGAGCATTAAAACACAACATTTTTTAATTTAAAAAAATTTACACTACAATTTTAAAACTTTAAAATTGTTTAGTTTCACTTTGAGTCTTTTAATTTGTAGTATACTTTCTATTACTTAAAATGTAAAAATGGTTATCTTTAGAATTCGAATTTTTTAATTTTATTGGCCGTGAAAAATGTTTGAATTTTTTCCACAACTTTTAGAAAATCCTGAAAATTAATAATAAATCCTTAACTTTTGAATTTATAAATAACAATAGAATCCTTATGATTTGTAAAAAAAAACTAGTGTAATATTAGTAAATATTAAGCTATAAACTTATTAAAATTAAATTTAGAACTTGAAATAATTAAAAATAATTTAAATGAAGTGTGTGTACAGAACAAATTCTGCTATTCGTAACGAAATTTTGGTGCAAATACCCACTGCCGAATAAAAAATTAATGTAGATTTTAGCAGATTTTAAACAAACATTTTAAAAGCTTTTTAAGAATTGAAAAAGACTTAAAAAGAATAAGAACATTTTCTTTAGATTTTTAGGAGTATTGAAAATGATTTTTCATTTTGAAAAATCACACAGGGCCACCAAAAAAAAATTGTCTGTACGGGACAAGTGACTGATTTCGAGGGCAAAATCAGTCTAAATATCTCTTAAAATTACTTAAAATTTAACAATGAAATTAAATTATGGAGTTATTTTTAAGTTAAAAATATTTTATAAAGTTTCAAACGCAGTTTTACATTTTTTAATAGCTAAAAAAGTGAATAGAAGTAATAAATTGATAAATTTAATATAAAAAATAATATAAAGGAAGACCTAAAACTTTGAGTTGGAAATACTTGATTGATTAATCATTAAAAATTTTATTTAAAAATAAAATTATCGGAATGATTAATATATTAATTTGAATTCATTATTAAGACTTTCGATATGAAACAGCTGCTATCTGAAAATTTTTAAATTTCGAACGGATCTAGAATCGTTTTTTCAAATAAATTATTGTTGACATTTTTATACTTAAAGTATAGATTAATTTATTAAATAATTTATTAATTTATATTTACAGTTGATAAAATAAAACCGTTCTTTATCAAAAATGTTTAACTTTAAATTCTTTTAATTTGTAATTGTTCGAATCTCCAAGACTGCACTTTAATTATTTGAAAAACTGTTGAAATCCAGCTTGAGTAGATTTTTCTTTTGCAAATTCGTAATTCACTGTCATTTCCCGGTCTCAGAAAATGCCCGTTTTTCCGTTCCAGCGGCCAATCTGATTCTTAGAGCATTTCATGTGCTTAAAAAATCTTAATTGCAAGTTTAGGATTATTCTTTATTCTGTTTCATAATTGTCTTAAGTTTTAAAAGTAAAATACATTAAAGTGAATAGCATATTATTTATAGCAGCTCAAATCCCATAAAGACTACAAAAATTTAAGAAAAAAAGTACAATAATAAATCATCTTGTCTCTACCTTCATGGCCCGTTTGAATATGAGTTTCCCACAGTTTATCATAATAATCCTCTAGGGCTATCATGCAGATGGAAGATTTGTGGTTCTCGTTTTTCCGTTTTATCGCATGTTCTTTACCTTTGATTCTTAAAAGTTTATAAATTTTGTAATAAGAAAAATGATAAAAAGGAAAGATTGTTGTTTATAAAGTTAGTTACAATTATATAATAATAATTATTCTTCCAAAAACATTATTTCTTACTAATCGATTCGTAAGAATTTATTTCAATTATACTAGTTCCATGCATTTCAGCTTTAACCTCTAAAAGAATTTTTTTTTAAATCAAAGCTGACCAGAACTTTGATTTTTTAAACTGTCTCACATTTAACAAACTCCTGAGGTATTTATCTAACTGCTTAATTCTTGCAATAATTGAAAAATAATTTTTCTAAAATTTTTATCAACTAAAATTGTTTGGATATGAGTCGCAATGATCGTTACATTGGAAGAGAATTCATGTTAAAAGCGTTTCCTAAAAATTTCCTGGATGAAGAATGGCTTTCTAATGCACATTTTTCAAATAAATTATAGAAAAATTCATAAAAAATATTTTAAAATATCACTTAAAAATTGCGTGACAAATGAAAAAGTGAAAGGCGTCTTCGGTATTTCACACATGTTATGAATTAAAAAAGTTTCACAAGAAAAACTCCAAATATCCTTTAAGGCGCTTTATCAGAATGAGTAATCGGTTCTTAACTTTGTGGCCACACCGTGGATTATTTATGTCTCATTTTTTGTATGCGTCATCTATATAGTAATATCTTGAACCATACATAGCTATTTCTTAAAAAAAATATGTATATTTTGTTCAATAATCGAAAACGTAGGAATAGTAGTAGTGACTCTCAATTTAAGCTTTCTCTGAATTTTAGCTGCGTGCCTGTGGAACTTATCAGACGATAAAAGGCAGATACTCCGGAGCGACTCAAATCAACCGTTACGAATAAACCTTTCATTGTTATGAGGTTAAGGCCAGTTACAAAACTAAAATTATTAAAGCATGGATTGATTAAATAATAAATACCAGAATAAATTTATTTATATCACTAGAAGTAAGTCAAAAAAGAGTTGTGAAACTTAAAGTATGTCTGAATTAATTGACATTTATTGTAATTCCAGACTTCGAAAATAGACAGGAAAGATAAAAAATATTTTCCCTAATCTGACTATTTGAAGGGTGCAAAAATAATAACTGTGTGGCTACTAAGTTGAGATCCGTTTATTAAGGCTTACAAAGAGCCGGAAGTATCTTTCGGATAACTTGTTTTCCATTCGACTTTTTCCCAGCCGCAAATCCAGAGAAGGGTTTCGA
>NC_046657.1:148075457-148096528 GCF_010883055.1 Belonocnema kinseyi
TAAATGTTAGAAATATAATTATTATACAACAGTAATTAACAAGTATTAGATAATAATACAATTTTTGAAATCAGCAATAAACTATAAAAAGATTATTTTCCAGCAGCAAAATTGAGATATTTAACGTTTATAAATTACACAGTTCAAGGATGAGATAATTTATAAATCAACGTGATTAGTTATCTCGATGATAGTGGCGTTCCAATTTTAAATACGGGCTGAGGCAGATTGTTTCTTGTTCCTGAAAAATTATTTTTCTGAAGAAATCGTTTTAACGAATTTAAACTTGTCTTATTTATTATTGAGCGCTATCATTTTCAATGCCATAAATTGAAGAATAAAGCAAGCGGTTTATGAATTTTCAAAATTATATTATTTCCAGCAATTTTAATGTGAAAACATTAAAAATTAAAAGATTATAATTTTTTATCAATTCTTTCTTAATTAGAAGTTAAATTATTTTAATTTCTAGTTTTTGAAAATGAATAATTGTTCTATTGTTACTTACACATTAAAATTTGTTTTGAACTCTTTAAAATATTTTCTAAAGCTATATTTTTTCGCTAAAAAATCACTTTAAATTTTCGCAGGGTCCTTGAAAAAATTTATTATTTTTAAAGCTTTAAAAATTTCTAAAAAGTTAACAAATTTGATTTTGAAATCTTTACAAATCTACATTTTATTTTACATTTTTTTGAAATATTTACAAATTTTGAATTATTTTTAAAACTTTGGCAAATCTTCTAAATATCTATTGGCAATTATTAAAATTTTTCATCAAACTTTTAATGAATCCTAAGAACTTAAGAAACATTGCCGAAAAAATTTTTAGATTATTATTTCTACAGTTTTGTAAATCTTTTAAAATTGTTCAAAATATTCTCTTGAAATTAATTTTTTAAATAAAAAATTCTTTTTTTATCATCATTTTTATTAAAAATTTATTTCTCTGGTGAAAAATTTATTTTTTGCATAAAAATTATTTTTTTGTTTGTTTGTTAAAAACTGAACTATTTTGTTGGAAATTCTTTGTTTGATGTTTGAGAATAATTTCCATAATTAAAAATTAACATGTTCCATTTTTGGTTGAAAATTAATTTTTTCAGTTGAAAATTCAACTCTTTAGTTAAAAGTTCACGTATTTTGTAGAAAATTAATGTATGTGTTTGAAAATTAATCTTTTTGCTTAAAAATTCTTCTCTTTTAGTAGAAAATTAATCATCTCAGTCCATTCGGTTTTTGGTTTAAAAGTTATCTTTTGTAGATACGAAGTTAACTATTTAATTGCAAATGAATGTATTTTGTTAAAAGTGAATTTTTTTGGAGAGCATGAATGCTCGTTTTTGAAAATTCATTTTTTCGGTGAAAGATTAATTACTTTTGTTAAAAATTTCTTTCTGTGACTGAAAATTTATTTATTTTGTTAAAAATGTGTCTTTAAGATAGAAAAAATTTGAATAATTTATAAAGATTAGAGATTGGAAGGTCTGACAAAATTAGAAAAACAGAATTATTTTTCTAATAATCGTGTGAAAGTTTTTAATAATTTAAAAAAAATGTGCTTAAAAAAAAATCAAACAGATTTTTCAATACATCAAAGGATTTCCTAAAATTTAAAAGAAGAGTGCAGCAGATTTTAAAGAAAAATGCTTCAATTTGATAAGATTAAAAAGTTTCAAAAAAGTAAATAATCAAGTGAATTCAGGAAGTATTTAGTAAACTTAATGATATTCAAAAAAATTTAAACTTTAGAAGTAATTTTGAAACGCAAGATAAACTTTAGGAACTTTAAAAGAATCTCGAAAGATTTCACGAGAATAAACATAGTTTCTTAAAATTCTTGGGAAAATTTAAAAGATTATAAGGAAGTTTTTTCTACATTTTTAATGATTTTTTTAATTATTGATAAAAACTCAAGAGACTTACCAATATCTTGAAGAATTCAATTCAAAACGTTATAAATAGATGAGAAGTTTTCTTAATATTTTTTAAAATCCTATAAAATAAAAATAAAATGTATTTAAAATCTCCTAGGATCTTTTCTGACACATCTGATATATTCGAAAATCTGTTTTTTAATTTTCTTAAGATTCTTATAATAATTATTTACATATAAATTCATAAACAAACTGATAATACTTATTTTAGTGTATATGAAATCTTCACAAAATCTTTAATGCCTTAAAATACTTATCTCAAAATTAAAAAATTTAGCTTTTACAATTTTATTTTAATTTTAAAATAATTGTAATTGGAAATTGATTGACTAATAACAAATGAACATATTTTTAAATTATTTTTCCTTGATTCTGTCCGAGGGTCAAACATGGTACAAAAGATCGTCGTGAAATTTCAAACAAAAACTGCACTCTAATACATTAATTTTTTTAATTAAAATTAATAATACTTTTATAAATATTGCCAAATTCTATTTGAATATGTTACGCATTGATTTTTATTTTAAAAAATCCTGTCAATATTTCGTGTTTTATAAATTTTACGATATTTGTGTACAATGTTTGACCTTAGGGAAAGGATTTCAGGAATAAAATTATAAAAATTTATTCTTTAGTTAGTAAAATACTATGAAGAATCGCTTTTCAAATTATAGCTGAAGCTGAAGAAATAGATATTTCTCTTATAATTTTACACGCCACATTCAAAGGAAAATTTTACAACATTTTTGTCAAAGGATTAGTCTTTTGAATGAGGTCAAGTTAATAACTTTTTGGCCTTTTCTCTTAAAATCCTCAAAATTGTGATTATAGCCTAAAATAGCATGAAAAGTGATGTATCAAAAAAGAACCTAGATGATTTTAAATTTGTTTATTTATATTGGATTTAAAAAAATATTAGAAAAATTCGAGTCTTTTTAAAAAAAGGTTAGAACATTTCGAAGTTTGGAAGGTATCGACGAAATCCCTGAAATTTTTCGGAATTCCTTTAAAGCTTCTAAAGTTTATTTTTTTTAATCTTTGAAAATCTACATTTCTAATAAATTTAAGTCTAAAATGAGATTTGACTATTTTCCATTCTTCTAAATATTTCTTGAATTTACTGGATTATTTACATTTTTTTAAAACAGTACATTTTTGTGAATAAAAATTATTAAAGATGTGCACAGAATTATTAGACAAATTATTCTTTTTTTCTAATATTTTCAGACCTTCTAATTTTGAAGAATTATCAAGATTTTTCCTGATTTTTTTGCAAGTTTTAATTATTTTTTAATCCTTTCAAAATTTCTGTATATCTCGTAAACTTACTAAAATTTGAAAGCAAATTTTTCAAACCAGCATAAACATAACAAAAAATGGTGCAGCGAAATTGCGTAAGAAGGCTTAATAAGAGTTAAATTCCTGACTTTTTCTAAAATTAATATAATAGGTCCAAATTACGAAATAATTTTAAAAAATTGTGATCCTTTCTTTAATGTTCTCTCAGAATTCATTCCATTCCATTTTTGGCTGAAAAATAATTTTTTAAGTGAAAATCCAACTATATGTTTAAAAATTGAACTATTCTATTGTAAATTCGATTGTGTATGTGTTTTTTTTAAAAACATGGTTCAGTTGAAAATTCATTTCTTCCATCGGAAATTAAACTATTTTAAAATTAAAATTTTTTAAAAGAACTATTTTGGTTGATAATTTAACTGTTTTGTTGAAAATTTGATTTGTTTGTTGCTGAAAAATATTTTCTTATACTAAAATCTTAACTGTATCATTTTTGGTTGAATTCTTTTGTGGTGGGTAATTGACCTTTCTCAGTCAAAAATTTTTCTTTTTTGGTAGAAAATTGTTCTTCTTGTGTAAAAATTAATTTATTTTAATCAAGAATTTATTTCTTTGGATGAAAATGCATTTTTTGGTGAAACTTGTTTTCTTTTTAGTTATAAATTTATCTTCTTTGTTGGCGAATTATTCTTCTTTAAAAATTCATTTGTTTTAGATAAAAATTAATTTCTTTTGTCGAAAATTCGCATTTATTTGGGTTAAAAAATTAATTTTTTCAACTGCAAACTTGACTATAAACTACAATGTTTAAGTTGAAAAATGTGTTTTTAAAAGTAATTTCTGAACTATTTTGTCGTAAATTTGTTTTTTAGTTGTTAAAAATCCATTATTTACTAAAAGTATGATTAAGGCCTGCAGCACTAAACTTGAAACATTTTAGACCCAGAAGTCTTGTCTCCTAGATCTATTTACATAAAGTCAATTACATTTGCCTCTTCGCAATAAATCTAATGGTTCTAAGGTAACTCGGGATTTCAAAACCTGAGTAAGTTTGAGGAGCAGCTAGATCGTCATTCGTGAGGTCGGGAGAGCTCGAGTTCCTGCTCGTGCATTTTCGGCTTTACACGAGGCTGGGCTTCGCAGCATTTAACAGAGCCGACTCACCGACACGCTACGTTTAAAAGTCTTCCTCCCAGATGGGAGAGTGGTGGGGTCGAAAAATCCCACTTTCTGGAGACACTGCTTCCCAAGAGGATTCTTCAGGCCAATTCAGACTAGACGTTCTGGGTTGCGGTTCAGCTCTCGGTTTACCGGCGCAGTCACACTGCGCCTATTTAGCTAACTCAATTGTCATTTTTACGCATGCGCGGTTCATAAATTAAAGTGACGTGCAACAAGCTCGAGAAACAGCTGACAGGCCTCGTGGTTTTAGCGAGCACTCTCACTGGCTACGGTTGCGAACTGCACAATTAAAATTAGAAGCGAACCTAAATGCTCGAGCCGAATCGGAACCGGGACCGAGTACGAGCTGATTGGCCGAGAATCCAACCGGACCGGCGAACCGCAACCGAGAACAACTAGTCTGAATTGGCCTTCAGAACTTGGATATAAAGAAAACTTTAATTACAGTAGACTCTACGACACTCCTCGCTACAACACTTCTCGTTTCCAGATTTGTTCTTCGTTCGCTTGGCCTCACTCCTAGTCTTATCTCACGCACCCGTATACGCGGCCGGCTACGCCTACTGCGCCGAACGCGGCTTGACGCCTGAGAGAGGGTTATCTGATACTTTCTCTTCCCTTTCCCTACAGCCCCGAAAACGAGAAGTGTCTTAGAGTCTACTGTATCTGATTTAAAAATTCGAGTCTGCGCTTTTTTTGAGGAGGAAGGGGAGCCGCCGTGGGGCCCCCTCTCGATCCTTGGCAGCTTTTTCCGAGAGTCTCGGCAACTATTGAAGATGTAAGGTAGCTGATGCACTCGAATCTATTGAAATGATTCCCCAGAGAATGAAGCCGCGAGAAATACGAGAGATCTTGCTGAAATGGACCATCGATCATCGATTATTTATAACACAGCAGGCGTTACCATGCGTTTTTATGAAACCCGAGTCCGAAGATAAACTCGCAGCGTTCGCTCACGGAAGCCGTCTTCGTATAAATATAAGGGTAAGGTTATTTTTGCACAGTCCGGACTCGGAACTCTCAGGAGAGCCACCGAGAGGGTGTGAATTACGAGCCTGGTGTTCATCGTCTAACTACACCAGCCACTCGAGTATTTGTCGATCCTAACGGGTTTTACTGTAGACTTGTAGAGTATAGACTCTCGACGATAGAGTTTGAGTTTTACACAAGGCGACACTGGGCATTACCTAGAATTCCAGCGTACATTTATGGAACACGATTCTGCTACGAACAAATGGAAAATTCATTCTCTTACCCTTCGTTTTTGGAATTCAAGTTGAAAGGTTGAAGACTCAATTTATTTAAACTTAAACAGACTAGAGTGGTCTTAATTTAAATTTTTTTGAAATTGTTTGTTTAAATTGCGAAGAGAAATTATCCTCTCTTGTGGATGATAAATTTGATTAATAATAATAAATGATTCTTAAACACTACAAAAAATTTATTGTACATTTTAATTTCTTTTATTCTTTTTATTTTATTTTTATTTACCTCATTTTATTTTTTTTTTAAATGGTTTTTTCCAATCGTAAATAGTGATTATCCGCCCTTGTGGATGATAAATTTGGTTAAATAATAAAAATGTAGTCCAAGTGCGCCTAAAAAAGGGTTTTCTACCCTGCCCAAAAAATCGGAAAGATTCTGAAAGGAAACTTTTGATTGATTCTGAAACAAGTCATTATTCTAATTTATGAAATTCAATATAAAATCCTTTAACACAACAGAGTTCTAATCTTCAAATAAAAATATGAATTTTCTACTAAACATGGAATAGTTAAACTTTCAGTTTGAAAATTTTATTTTCGACACCAAAAAAAAATAATTTGTTTTAAATAGTTCAATTTTTAAACCAAGGGATGAATGTTCAACTGAAATAGTAGTTTTTTAACAAATTAATTTAGTTTTTGCTAGAAAAGATAAATTGTCAAAGAAAACTTAAATAATTAGATTTTAAGTTAAATGAATTAATGTTTAGCCAAACAGATGAATTTTCAATTAAAATGACAAACATTTAACTATAATACTTGAATTTATAACCGAAAAGAATAATTTTCAAAGAGAACGGTGAAAAATAATGTGAATTTTTTATTAAAAAAAAAAAAACAAATTTTCATCCAATTTGTTACATTTTGAACTACAAAAAATCAATTTTGAACTATACATGGATTAGTTAAAATTTCATTAAAAAAAAAATAATTTAAAAAAAATAGTGTAATTTTCAAACTAAGTGATGAATTTTAAAATAAAATTATAAATCTTCAACTAAACAGTTAATTTAGAAAAGAGAAATATGAATTTTGAACCAGAAATATGAATTTTTAAATGAGAGAAAGAGTAATTTTCAAATAAAAAGATTAGTTTTTTACCAAAAAATACACTTTTTCAACATAGTGGTTAACCATTTTTGTGGCCGGGAGAATTTTTTGTACATAATGAAAAATATCACGAAAGAACAATATGTATTTTTTATTTAACTTTTACACTTTGTTTGAGGGAAAAAGAAGAAAATTCAATTCTAAGGAAAATAAGTTTTTTGGCTAAAAAAATTATTTAGAGTGCATGAAACCTTTTTTAAGAGGGAAATCGGTTTGACCAAAATTTTAAGGTTTTTGCTGATGGGTTTTGTTTTCGACCAGTATGAACTAACCCAATAAAACGATTTTTTATATGTATACAACAAATTAAAATTTTAAGTTATCTTGAAAACGGTAAGAGATCAGATAAAAGTGACAACATTTATTGGGTGGCTCAAAAAAGCGTTTTTTACAGGGCAAAGATCCCCCCATTTCATTCTAAATCCGAAAAAAGAAATTCCTAAATTTTTTATTATTTTGTTTTTTTATTTTTTTATTTTAACAGGTGCCGGTTTTGACACACTTTCTATGTAAAATGCATGGGGAAAATCCCTTTTGTAAGTTTTTGGAATAATTTTTTAGGGTTTGAAAAAGATGACGGGAAAGTATAAGAGCTTGTGGAAAATTATCCAATGAAGAATCTCATGTATCAGACATATGGGTTTGATACCCCTAACCTAACCTCATGTGTACCTGAAAACTATCCTTAAAACAAAAAATGACAATTATTCTTGAAATCTGCCTTTTGAGCACTGTATTCTGGTATTTTTTTACATTAAAATATTAATATTGGTCTAGTCGAATATTTATTATCATTGGTTAATTAATTTTTGATTATTTAAACTAATAGAATTTATTTAAATATTCTCGTTTCGAACATTTCAAAAACAAAAATTAATAATGAGGGTCTTGTGGAATATTTATGAATACTGGTTCATTTATTTTCAATTATGTAAACAAATTCCATTTCTTAAAAAAGTTTTTTTGTAATAATAAGTTTTATAAAAAGGAAATTAAAAAATATTTAATTAAACAACGTTATTAAATATTCTACTAAAGCAATATTAATATTTTTTAATAAAAAAATTATTTAAACAAATTCCATTTCATTAAATAATTGAAAATTAATTAAATAATGATAATAAATATTTCACTTTATCAATATTAATAATTTTAAGTACAAAAAAACAAGGATATAGTGTTCAAAAGGTCGATTTTCTGAAGAATTGACATTTTTGGCTTTAAGGGTAGTTTCTAGTTAGTGGTGGGGGTGTGTTAGGGGTGTCAAACCTGCATGTCTGATACATTAAAGTCTTCGTTGGATGATTCTCTGCAGGTTCTCATACTTTCATGTCAAATTTTTTCAAACCCTACAAAATTATCCCAAAAACTCAAAAAGGTGATTTTTCCGCATTCATTTTACATGAAAAACTTTAAGTCAAACCCAGCATCTGTTAAAATTAAAAATTAAAAAAATTCGGGAATTTATTTTTTTGGATTTTGATTGAAATTGGGGGGATCGTTGCTCTCTAAGAAAGGCGGTTTTGAGTCACCCTAGTGTACATTTAACCGTGTAGAATTTAATATGCATAGTTTCTTTATGCAGAGTTTAAAGGGATCAAATTTCAACCGAAATTATGAATCTTCAATTCAAATATTTTACTTTTTAGGCAGCAATTTAGTTTTTAACCAACAAAACAAATATTCAACGCTGAACATTGATTAATTTTTGCTTCCTTTTTTCTCTACAAAAATTGAATCTTTAAATCGAAATATGCATCTTTAGCAGAAAATTAATTCTCTACGAAATTGAGGAATTTTCTTTAAAAAAATGGAAAAGTTACATTTTTAGTTAAAAAATTAATTTTAAAAAACGGCTTTTCGACTAAAGAGTAAAATTTTAAACCAAAGACGCAAGCCTTTAATCGAAATATAAATTGTTTACAATGTATTTGAACTTATACCCAATTCGTTAAAGTATCAATTAAAAAAGATTAGTTTTAAAAAATAATTAACTATCAAACAAATCTTTAAAACAAAATGGTTACATACTCGAACGAAAAAGAATATTTTTTAACAAAAAAGTAGCATTTTCATATAAAAAATTATGTTTCTACTAAAACGGATTAATTTTTTAATCAAAAAGATAAATGTTGAAAAAAAATTGTTGGATTTTCGGTTAAAAGAGATTTTAGTTGACTTTCCATAGTTTAAATATGAATTTTTAAACAGGAAATAAGTTTCTACGAAAAAAATAATGAAATTTTGATCCAAAAAGATTCCAATTCACTTTTCAGGATTCAGATAGAAATTTTTCAACAAAAAAGAATTTTCTACGAAAAAAGACAAGAAATAGTATAATAAAATTTTCAGATCAAAAAATTAATGCTCACTTGAAAAGAGAAGATTTTTTTCAAAATAGATTAACTTTTCCACAAAAGGATGAAATTTCAACTAATTTTAGGAATCTTTAGGTCAAAAATATTTATTTTTAGCCAACACTTAATTTTTAACCATCACAACAAATATTTAATTCTGGAAATTAATTAATTTTTTTCTTTTATAATATATTTCCATAGATTGAAATAGTTCCAATGCCTAATTCTAGGAGATTTATAACTTCCTAGGACCATCAAGGAATGCTTTAGAAAATTTTTAGTCAGGTTCGGGAGACTATTCAAATTATTTTATTTGTGTTTTTGCATTCCTATGATTTCGGAAATTATTATTTTTACCTCCTGAAACTATTATTTAGTTTTTTGGGGGTCAATCATTCGTGAGCTGATTAAATTATTTTGGTTGTATCCTTTTTTTAAATATAAATGTAGATTTGTCTGCCCATAGGCTTAAGGCTTTTATGATGCAGTTTATTTTTTCATGATGATTCTTTTGTAAACAGGAATGTCGTTTACGTAAATTAGATGGTGTGGTGATTATGGCAGTTGCAAAGAGGCGTATACCTAGGTATGGGTAGAAAAAGCAAAAAAGAATAATGAATGTCCAGCAGTAATGTTTGCGGGTGAGAATTGGCATGGAAAAGAAACGAGAGGAAAGGAAATGAATGTCCGATCGCGTGAGTACAGCTCGTGAGGCGTAAACCTTGGTTATTACCGATGCGCGATAATGATAATCGCGTTAATGCCTCCCCTATCATCTACCTACTTCCCGCAAACCTCTTCACGAATACGTCCAAAAAGCCACTACGTACTTGTACCTAGCGTAGGTCGGATACCAAGCTGAACAGTGAACACCTACCGAACTAGAGCGCTTAACGATAAGTAACGCTCGTAGCGTCGTCTGCATACATGCAAACACGAAAAGTCGCCCCAAGTCTTGCGAATTCGCGTGCTAACAGGCAGTGGAGTAGCGACAAAACGAGAATAGCAATCGATCTACCTTGGAAAACGATTTCGATTCGCGCATCTAACATAAGAATTGCAGGTGAAAGTAGAATAAACCCCATCAGTCAGTACGAAATTCATGGAAAATATGCACACAAAATTATTTGGTACAGTCAAACTCAGATATAACGCCTCCGAATATACCCCGTCTGAGAATTGTCCCCGCGCCACCAGTAGGAATATAAGGAACTGCGAGGAGAGTTCAGTGGTGAGTCAGGCGTGAAGAAACAAAATTTTTTTTATCCGAAGCGGCGCTCTTTTGAGGTTCTCCCCCATTGCCGCTAGCTCCGAAACCGGCACAGTCAAGGAGTTTCAATGTTCTAGCACTCCCCTTCCCCGTGACATACCTTACTACCTGTGGTCATTGCCCTCCTTCAGTTTCAGTCATTCTCGCTACTTTCCCTCCCTAATTTCCTCTCGCTTCCTCTAATTAAACTTATTCTTATTTTCCCTTAATTGCTCTACTTTTACCTCTCCTAAGAGCACCTAGTGCCTCTTTGCTTAACGGATCACTACCCGTTCTCCTGCACTTCGCCTAATCACAAGTTTTCCCTATTTTCCCTAATTTCTCTTTCCCAAATTCAACCTCAATTTCCCTGCCCTGATTTTTGCTTCGAGCGCTTTCATTTGTTTCGTGCTCTTCTCCTATTCTACCTCCTCATTTACCTTACATCCTACTTTCCTCCTCATTTCCCTTTACTGCCACTTCGCTTCATTTAAATCCTTTTACTATCAATCGCTTCATCTATTCTATCACTTAATTCCCTTTACATATTTACAACTAAGTTCCATCAATTATCCTCGTTCGGCTTCTTAATTTCCCTGTTTTCTCCTAACATCACTCTCCCCATCATGTCCTGTCACCTTCTAAACTACCGCTCTCATTACTTCCACTATTTTAACTCACCGGAGCTCCTCTATTTTCCAAAATTTATTTTACTCCCCATTCCTAAACTTCTCCTTCTTCACCTAACTTCTATAAATATCCCTCTCCTCATTATCTCTACTTACCCCCGTATTTCCATTCAGTGTCTCTTCACTAATATACCCACACTTCCTCCCCTAATTTTCTCTCACCTTTCCTCGACTTAATTCCTTTTGTTTTCTGCAATTATCCACCACTAATTTCCCCTCGGTTTTGATACTTCTGCTCCCCAATTTTTCCTCAATTCGCCTACTTATTCTTCCATCATTTTCCTGCAATTTCCCTCCCTGGACAAAAGGACGAGGCAGTCACCAATAAAAAATGCAAAAGCCTTCTAAGAGAACTTTCCCATACTTACGCGAGAACCTCCAGGGCTTCCCACGATAGCTTCCAGAGCCTCTCACGAGAATCTCCAGAATCTCGCAAAAAGGGCCCTAAAGCCTCCCGCGAGGCTTTCAGAACCTTTCACGAGAACTTTCAGAACCTCAATTGAAAACTTCTGGGGCCTCTAACGATGTCCTCTAGAGCCTCGTAGGATAGCCTCCAGAGCGCCCCACGAGATCATCCAGCACATTGTCTTCTTCCTTTCCATTTTTCTAATTATCTCTATGCTTCGAGATTCCTATCTATAACTTTTCAGAGTATTTGATAGAATTGAAATAAAAAATTAAGTAATTACGTATCCTTATTGTACCTTTATAAAAAACCGGAATAGATTTAATAACAATGAACCTGTACATTGAATGAATTACTAATGATCATTAAGTTCAATTAATTCTTATCAACGGCGAGTTTATTTCAGCAAAATAGTCTTTTGATGGCCGAGCTTGTATTTTCAAGAACTAGGTAAATTCAAGACCGCACCTCGTTCGAGCAGACTTACGATGGACTATAAAAACTTTCGCTTCCTCGCTACACACGTTATTTTGTTAAAATAAAAAAGAAGTATTCAGGAAAGGCTGGAAAATAGGGGGTGTTAAGTTAGGGGAGGTAGGGGAAATAAGAGAAAAATTGGGAATAAGGCGAAATTACGGATTAGAAGTAGGGAAAATGAGTGGAAATAAAGAGTGAGTAGGTGAAGCGAGGGAGAATGAGAGGAGAGCAATTGGTGATGATAGGGGAACGAACGCAAAATGGTTAGAAATGATAGTAAGTGAAAAAGGAGAAGTAGCGGCTGAGCAAGTGAACTTTGGAAAGGATAATGTTGGATAATCACGCCAGGAGAGAGCAAAGTAGAGGGAGAAGGCGTTTGGGAAAGGAAGAACGAAAGGCAAAATGTAAGGCGGGGAAATAGGGTAACATAGGGAGAGTAGAAGAGAAAAATGATGGGAGGGGGAGATTTGAACGACTTCATTGACCCCTATAAAAAACTAGAGAACTCTTTCTTGTCAGCGTTTGGCATCTGCTTTGAACAATTTTTGCATTAAACATTTTGTAGCGGATACAGGGACAGCATTATTTGCCGTATTTTAATTTTGTCGTCCGGTATCTGGTCACAGAAGAGTGAATGGTCATATCTCGTAATATTTTCTAGATCTCTCTTTAAAAATATACTTTCAGCTCCTGGTCACAGAAAAGTGATTTGTCACAACTTGCACCCCTTTTCCAAGTCTCCCTTTAAAAAATACGCGTGTTAGTGACTAGAAGAATTTGCTATAGTTTATTTCTGTGGTCTGGCATCTGGTCAAAGAAGAGTGATTGATCGCATCTGAAAATCTTTTTTAGCTCTTCCTACAAGAAAAAACTTGCCAGTGACTGGTCACAGAAGAGAGATCTGTCACAAATTGAACCTCTTTTCCAAATCTGCCTTTAAAAAATACAAGTGTTAGTGACTGTTCACAGAAAAGTGATCTCTCGCATATCGACTTTCTTTTCTAAGTCTCCCTTTAAAAAATACGAGTGTTATTAATTGGTCACAGAAAAGTGATCTACCATGACTCTAACATCTTTTTCAAATATCCTTTCGAAAATAAGCGTGTAAGTGACTGGTCACAGAAGAGTAATTTGTCAAATATAGCAGTTCTTTTCCAAATCTTCCATAAAAACATAAGCGTGTTTAGACTGGTCATAGAGAAGAGATCTTTCATATCTCAAACCTCTTTTCCCAATCACCGTTAAGAAACACGCTTCGCGTATTAGAAAATGGTAAAAGAAGAGTGATTGATCGCATCTCGAAGCCTTTTTCAGCTCTTCCTTCAAAAAAATACTTTTCAGTAACTGGTCACAGAAGAGAGATTTGTCACAACTCAAACCACTTTTTCAAGCCTCTCTTCAAAAAATACGAGTGTTAATGATTAGTCACAGAAGAGTAATCTAACGCATCTGGAAATCATTTGTCAAATATACCTTCAAAAATACGCGTGTTAGTGACCAATCACAGCAGAGTGATCTGTCACATCTGGAACCTCTTTTTCAAATTTTCGTTAAAAGAGTACGGATGTTAGTGACTGGTCACAAAAGTGTGATCTATCAAATTTCGAAACCACTTTTCCATGTTTCCCGTTCAAAATTGTAAGTGATAGTGACTAGTCACAGAAGAGTGATTTGTCATATCTAGAACTCCTTTTTCAATTTCTCCTTTAAAAAATAGGAGTATTAATGATTGGTCACATCGCGAACCCCTTTTCCAAAGCTTCCTTCAAAAATAGGCGTGTTAGTGACTGGCCACAAAAAAATGATCTGTCAAATCTAAAACCCCCTTCCCAAATCCGTCTTTAAAAAATAGGAGTGTTAGTGATAGGCCCCAGAAAAATGATCTATCACATCTCCAACCCCCTTCCCAAGTCTATCTTTAAAAAATCCGAGTGTTCGTGACTGGCCACAGAAGAGTGATGGGTCATATTTTGAACCTCTTTTCCAAGTCTCCCTTTAAAGAATACGCAAAATATTTACAATTTTTCCCAAGTATTTAGAAATATTATCGAACTAGAAATTTCTTTATCGATACCAAAATTAGTTGGACTAGAAACTTTAAATACGGATAAATTTGCCCGAGCTCAATACTCTACCTAAACTTTTCATCTGTGAAACTTTCAGTAGCCAGTTTTGTGTAATACCGGAGATGAGGATTGTAGCGAGAAAAGACAAGCTGCTGAATAGGTATCCAATACGTATACTAATAATTCAGTCTAGCAGCAATTTCGGACATTTGATGGCAGCAATTGTGTGAGCAGATTAGGTGTCGCGCGCTAGTTAGTTCTTCTTGAAGTTAAGCAATCACACGCTGAACAATCGTATCGCATGACACATGAAATATCGACGTTTCCGACACTCTCTTCCTACCCCTATTACACGAGTAAGGGAACTCTATTTCATCTGACGTTATGCAATTCTAATTGAGAAATACGCGCACACGCCAAGACTTATTAGTCCGAGTCTCGGCGGAGTTTTAGTCATGTGTGATGTTTGGCAATAAATTATGACATCTATTAAAGTTAACTGCTTTTGTCGTACGAGTGTAGTATCAGGTCCATTTTAGTACAATTAGATGATTTTAGTTATTCATAAAGATACGTTTAATTACAGATGCATATACAGATTTATTCTTTTATTTTAGTAGCGTTTAAAAATCAATTTAATTTCATTATTCAAAGCGAAGCGCGTTAATAGGGTCATTAATTATATTCCTTCTGCTTACACAAATGGTTTTTCAATTTGTGAGTGTCAATGTATCCATCCCAAAACCCAATTTAGAGTGAAAGTCGTATATAGCGCCCCCGGATATATCGATTCCGAGAAATGACGACGCGCTGCAAATAGGAGTAAAAGGAGCCGCGGCAAGTGTGCACTGGTCACTCATGCGTGAACAAACAAAAGCCTTTTCTTTCGAAGGGGCACTCTCTATGCAGCTTTTTTCCTACCTCCTCCAGCCCGAAACCGGCACAGTCTCCGAGTTTCACTTAAATGCAAATTTCGTAACGGATAATAGGCCTCCCCCCCAGCCCCTGTAACATACAGCAACAACATTTTTCTATATCCAATTCCCCATCTTACTGTATGTAATATTTAGTTTTCAGAAATGTTTTTCTAGTTATTGCTAGTAGAATAAGGCAGGGTGTCCGAGAATTTAATACCATTTTAAAACACTCAAGTTTATTAATTTATTTTTAACAAAAAATGTCTTTTATACTATGAAAGATTACTCTTTAACAAAATACTCGAATTTTCAAACTAAAAGGAAGAATTCCAAACAAAACAGTGTCGTGGTTCATATTTCAATGAAAAAAGACTGTACTAAAGAGTGGCATTTTTATAAAATATTCAAGTTCTCTTTTGAAGTTAAAAATAATAATTTTTTAACAAAAAAGAATTTATAATGAAAAAATTTTAATTTTCATAAAAAAGACGAATTTTTAACAAAATATTTTAATGACCTACTAAATAGTTGCACTTTTAGGTAAGAGAGATGAAATTTTGTATTAAAACAGATAATGTGTTAATAAAACACGAAACATTTTTTAGGTTGAATTTTCACCAGCATAGATTTCAGATAACGTTTCAACATTAAAATATGAATTTTTAGCAAAAAGTAAATTGTCTACCAAATAATTAAATTTTCAACAAAATACTTGCATTTTCTACCAAAAGGTATAAACTTCCCACAAAATTGTTGAATTTTCAGTCAAATAAATAGTTGAATTTTTATCCAAGAAACATGACAAAAATTCAAAAAAGAGGTGGAATTTTCAACTGAACAGTTGCATTTTTATTTATAATTTCTTTTAAAAGGGATAAATTAAAAAAAGTTAAATTTTTATCCAAAGAAGATTCCAGTATACTTTAAAAGACCAAAATAAGAATCGTAAACAATAAATTAATTTTCTGCTACATAGTCAATTTTTTAACCAGAAAACATGCAACTTTTAACGAAATTGTTAAATTTTCGACCAAAAAACTGTATTTTTATGCAAGAAAAATACAAATTTTACAAAACAGTTAAATTTTTAAATCAAAAAGATAAAATTAAAAAAAAAAAAATTTCATTGACATAGATTTCAATAGACTCTTCAACACAAAAACAGGAATTTAAAATGATAAGTCAATTTTCCAAGAATTAATTTAATTTTCAAAAAAAGTTAAATTTTCCCAAGAAAGAAGCAATATTTATACAGAAAAATATGAACTTTTAAATCAAAATGTCAAATTTTTAGAAAAAATATTTTTCATCCAAGACAAATATCAGTTAACTAATTAGGAACAAAATATGAATTTAAAGTAAGGTTAATGTTCCAGGAAAAGAGCTAAATTTTTAACACAAATAAAAAAGAATTTTCAACAAAACAGGTAAAATTTCTACCTAAGAGGATGTCTTTTTAAGAATATTGTTAATTTCTAAGCCTAGTAATAAAACTTACCACTCTAAAGATTATCTTCAGAAGAAGTTTTTTTTTAAATTTTCAAAAATTACGTATTTGAGGGCCACCCCCTCCCATCTAACATAACAAATTGTAACAGCTTTTCTCGACCCCCCCCCCCCCCCCCCCCCCCCCAAGCATTTACGTAATTTAAGAGGATTTGCAAAATTCGATTCATAACTCACGCGATGAGATAGATTAGATTTTTTCTACTCGATCAAAGCCTAAACTTTCTTTATAGTGAATTTAAAATTTGCAGTCTCGTAAGAATAGAAGGGAATTGTTTAGAAAATTGGGAAGTGAGGAGTTTAGTTAAAATTATGAATTTTTCTCTGGTTTGCTCAATAGGAGTAGTAAAAATGTATATAATACTCTCCTATAAAATTTCAAAATTAAATTTTTTTCTGAAAAAAGATTTACTCCCTTCGTTGCACTGGCAATCGAACCACAGATCTTCCGATTGCCAACCGGGTACTTTTACCGTTACATATGGCATTTTAGACTGGATGAAAAATAATCATTTTTAAAGTTTGTATTTAAATTAGGCGGCCCACCGACAATCGTAATTTCTGTGGTTCGAGTCCCAGTGGAGGCAAAAGAGTAGATCTTTTTTCAGAAAAAAGTTTAATCACTCATAGACTCACTACTTTACACCTATCGAATCATAGTGATTTTTTTGCGAATATGAAAGAGCAATTGTTTTTTTTCGCAAAATTTAAAGCACACTCTTTATCGGGTTTTTCCAGTTAAAACAATTTCAGTCTTGGAAATGTAAATTTAATCTATTTTCTTTCAGAAAAGGTGAATTTTAGTTGACGACCGTTCTGGAGTAAACTAGAACTCCATTTACTTTTTTTATTACTCGTAAACGAATCTGAGCGGGTCATGAAATTCTTTCGCTTCAGTTCGGTAAACGGATTTCTCGAAGGAATGTCTACTTAAATCCTTTATTCTAACTTCTTTTTTCTCATTATTTATGTATAAAAATTCAAGCCGAGCCAGCTTGGATTTTTCGATTCTTTTTTATATGAATCAAGTAGAAAAGTTAGCATTTCTAACAATATGATTTTTATCAACAAAAAAAACTGGAAGTAAATTCATGGCTTGTCAGTATAACTCAGCTACCGAAAATTAAAATCGCCTAAATCTACTTAGCCTAAGTTTACATGAGAGACAAAAAAAAAATTTCTGGGGAATAATTTTCGATAGATTCAAACAATAATGTTTTTATTAGTTATAAAGTTAGTTTGGATACCTCTAAAAGTTTAATCACTTAAATAATTTTATTTTTGACGTGACAAATTTCATTCACGAAACAATATAAAGTTATCCGTATTCCTCGAATTTGTCTAAATTTCCTAAATTCTTTGCAATATTTAAAATATAACGAATAAGTTCAGAAAATTTGAGGAATTTAGAGAGTTCAGAATAACAAAATTCAGAGAATCTAAAGAATTTATGAAATTGAAGGAATTCAAGAAATTAAAAGAACTTAAGTAATTTTGAGAATACAAGCAATTTTAGAAATTCTAGACATTTAAGGAATTAACACCATTTAGGTTATTATAAAAAATTGAGAACATTGAAAGAATTAAGGTAATTTAGATTATTCAAACAATTCGGATATTTCAGAGGATTTGACGAATTTCAAGGAGTTAAACAAATTCAAGAAGTTTAGAGAATTAACAAAATTCAGAAAATTTTCAGAAATCCTGAATTGAAGGAATTAAACAATTAAATGAATTGAAATTGTAAGAATACAAGCAATTTTAGAAATCCTTAGCATTTCAGTAAGAATATTCAAGTAATCTAGGAAAGACAAAGAATTTCAGTAATACAGAAAAGTTCAGAGAATTCACAGAACTAACAGAATTGACATAAATGAAGGAATCCATAGAATTCTTAGAATTGAAGGAACTCACAAAATGAAAGATATTTACAGAATTGAATAAATTCTCAGAATTTAAGAAATTCACCGAATTTACAGAACTCAAAATAATAAAAGAATTCGCAGAATTCAAGTAATTCGCAAAATTCAAAGAATTAAAGAATAAAAAAAATTGAACGAATTAAAAGAATTAAAGGGATTCCCATAATTCAAGGACTTCAGAGAAATCAGGACTTTTTAAAAATTGAAAAAATAATAGGATTTTAAGTATTCATGAAATTAAAGGAATTAAAAAGTTAGAAAAGTTTGACGAGTTTCAAAAATAAAAACAATAATCTAAATAATTATTCTAATTTAAACAATTAATAGAATTCTAGAAATTCAAGAAATTCACATAATTTAATGCATTCACAGGATTCAAGTAATTTGCAGAATTAACAAATATAAAGAAATTCGCCAAATTCAAAGAATTCATCACATTCAAGGAATTTACCGAATTCCGGAAATTCAGAGAACTTAAGGAATTCACAGAATAGAACAAATTTACCCAAATAGAAAAATTGAATTTATTTACATAATTGAAGAAGTTCAGGGGTTTCAAGAATTTTGAAGAATTACAAAAAATCAGAGTATTGTAAAGATGGATGAAATTGAAGGAATTGAAAAAATAACAGAATTTGAGGAAATTTAGGAATAAAAGCAATAATTTAAATAATTCATGAAATTCAAGAAATTTACAGAATCAAAGGAAGTCACATAATTCAAGAAATTTACAGAATTCGCACAATTCACAGAATTAAAAATATTCGCCGCATTCAAGAATTCATCAGATTCAAGGAATTTACATAATTAAAGAAATTCGCTATATTTAATGAATTCATCAAATTCATGGATTTCATTGAATTAAAAAATTTACATCATTAAATGAATTTGAAGAATTAAAGAAATTGTGATAATTTGAAAATGAGAAGCATTTAGGAAAATCAGAATATCCAGGGATTTCACAGAATTTTGAGAATTAAATAAATTCAAAAAGTACAAAAATTCAGAATAATGTTTCACGGAGTGGGGAGACTTGAGTATTCATTTAACTATTTCGGTTGAAACATTTCCAACGAACTCCCCTATTCAATTACTTTTTACGTTTCTGAGAAAAAATCTGTAGATACGTTTGCTAATCTCTTTCGATTTTTAAGCAGTTAATACTATATTCAATTGTTTAAAAATTTAATATAAGTATCAACTCCTTTTTCTACATATTGCCACAAATTATGCTGACCTTAACTCTCTTTTCCACTGTATCATTTTTGAACAATTACAAACAAATTTTTCAGCTGTGAAATATTTTTAACGGGAAATAAATTCAATTGTTTAAGAAATTATTTAAAAAATAGTTGAACTGCATAGTTTTTCTTAGAGAAAAACTATTTTTGCACATTAAATCTTCTCAGAAGTAATATGAAATCAATGTTGCACCCAAGGTATTTCGCTGATAATTAAATTGACGATTGTTATAAACAAATTATAGGACGAATGTGCAACAATAGCAGTTTTCTAGACAAAAACATGATTTTTTTCTGTTTAAATGTTCGAATTACGTAGACATTCGTGCTCGAAGGAATAAATTGAGAAACAATAAATAGGTTTTTACAAATTTCCCTGTCTGTCGGTCTGTCTGTATTTATGTATGCCTGTCTGTCTGTGAGCAGGGTAACTTTAGAAAAAATCGTTCTATTAGATTGACCTTTGGTACACTTTTTTAGTGTCCAAAACTAAAGATCAAGTTTGTTAGCCAGCCATTTTGGATAAAAATTCAAAAAGTGAATGCATTTGGAATATTTTTGAGACCACTTTTTTTTAATTCAAAAGATTTCTGTGACGAAATTTATCGTATTCAAAAAGTTGAAAAATTTATCCTGATGACTTTTTTCGTGAAATCAAAAATTACCAGAGTTATAGCATTTACAAAATTCCAAAAAATGCACAAAAATAACTGTTTTAGGCTAAATAACGGACGATATACAAGAAGCAAAAAAAGTCAAAGTTTGATTTTTAAACGCCACATAAGATTAATATAACAAATTTTTTAATTTTCTTGAAAAATTAAAAATTGAAATTTTGACAACATACAAAATAATAGAAAATCCAAAAATAACATTTTTTATTCAACAATTTCACAGCATTTTGAAGATTTTGACATGTTGCAATAAAATGTTCAATAAACAATTTTGTTTAAAGAAGGCGCATTATTTTTCAAATCGGACTATGTAACTACGTCTTTTTTAATACCAATGCAATTTATGAATTATAATAATATACATTTATGGGGTAGATATAATATGACAGAGACAAACTCGAGTGCGAAGCACGAGATGCGTGATGAGAATGTGTTCGTTAAAGCCGAAAGAGCTTTAACAAATGAAACTTCACAATCACCAAATGACTGTTGTCGATACTTTCACCTTCAAATTTAGAAAGTCTAGAGACAAAGATTAAGTGCGTAGCGCGAGGTAAATATATTATCGAGCGCTCGCTATATATATCATTGAGCGCGACGCGCGAAAACCAACAGTCTTGCAATTTTCGAATAGTCAAAACGAGAAAATTAATTATTAGTTATTTTTTCTATTTAAAATAATTCCTCTATTATATTTGATTCGCAAAATCATTATCTTGTTATTTGTAGTTGTAAGATTACATGGAAAAATAAATAAATTATGATTTATTGGCA
>NC_046657.1:148096628-148105646 GCF_010883055.1 Belonocnema kinseyi
TTAGATTGTGAAATATAGAAAGACGTAGGAGCTGACATGTCGAAATTTATATCGACCACCAGCACATTTAAATTTAAAAAACTGATCAAATCTTTAAAGAATGATGTTACTTATATAAATCAACTTTCACAAACATTGACTAGTAATAAAAAGGGTTTATTTTTTATTTTTGCAATCTCCAGTTAATCTAGTTCTCTCATTCCAAACGTGAAATAAATTAATCAGTTTCATCACTTGTAAAGTATAAAATTTCATATTATCTCGATAGAATTTAAATTCATCCTAAGAATCTCGACAAGTAACGGCAAACTTCTTTTAAATCATCGGAAGAGTTTTTTTTTTACAATAAACAAATTTTGATTTTAATACAGGATAAATAAGTCTTTTCTGCTTATGGTCTTAATTTTGAGTTCCTTTCTGTAAAGGATTGAAATTTCTTTTTAAATATTGAATTCTGCGATATGAGTTTCGAAAACTCAATTTTTGCCTTGGAATTTATTTATGAAATATAAATATGACAGAAGGACAAGTTTAATGCGTATAAGCCTGTTGATAACGATTACAGTATTTCAATAAAGCACCAGAATATAAATTATTTACACTCTTGTTAAAGCTCTTCATTCATACGGAGTACTCAGTTTTACTCTAATTTGAACAAATGAAAATCATTTTTACAGTGGTCACCACGTTGGTGTTCATCTTTAATTTTATTGGTAAATATAATAAAAGTACATTTTTGTAACGACTTTTTCTTAAACGAATCTATTAGATTCCTGAAGAGTACGAAAAACGGTCTGATAATATATCAGTAGAATATTTAAATTCTACTAAATACATTGTTGCTTAAAACGATACATATATTTTCTAGATTTTTACTTTTTCTTTGTCTTTTTTTGAGTGATAACTCTATGATACGGTGTAAACACCTAAAATTGAGCAACGGTAACGGTAACACTTCATCTCTCCTTCGCTTCTCTCTATCTCTCTCTGACTCTCTATCTTCCTCTCCATGCTTTACTCTTACACTCACAGTAGGATTCTGGACGTAATAGCAGTGTGTACCCGCATGCGCTCATGTATTTTCACATTAGAAATTATAAATAGGTTTGACACAAATAATCTCTTAGCCAAATATGTTCAAGGCTTAAATTAAACATTCAAATACTAATGATTTTTACAGTTTCTTTTCGAAATCCGTCGAAAATGTTTGAAAAGGTTTAAAGTGGACGAAAAGGAAACTATAGGACAGGATATGATAGGACGGTATGCAATAATTTTAGGTGGCATATAATACCATAGGATCGTCTAGGATATTATGGGAAAATATAATGTAGAATCAGAACATATATTATAATATGGACGGGCAGAAAAAGGCAGGATAGGATATGACAGGATGTTATAAGGTTGAATAGGATGGACAGGATTCTATGGGATAGAATAGGATAAGATAGAATCAAATAAAGCAATATATCATATAGTAGGGTAACATGTTTTTGGAAAAGAATAGGTTACCATAGGATCGGATAGAATGTTACAGACAAAGATATGATCAGATTGGATACGATACAATAGGATAGGGTTGGTTGATATAGAAAAAAATATAGCACTAGGTATTATAGAGTATTATAGGATAGGATCGACTGGTATAGTTTACGAAAAATGGAACAGGCCATGATAGAATTTGATGGGATTTCATATGATAGGATTATTCATGGCATTGTAAGATATCATAAGATCTGCTATGATCTCTTTAGATAGCATCGAATGTGACAAGATACGTCCATATAATATTGGATAGGATAAGATAGGATCAGATACGATGGGGCATGATATTGTAGTTTATATGATAGGATCGTATATAATAGGATATGATAGCATATCAAAGGGTCTGATAGGATCAGGTGTGATCGGATATGAACGGCCATGCGTTAGCAGGATATAATGCGATAAAATCGTTAATGCTAGGACATGATCGCCCAAGATAGAATACGATTGAATGCCATGACATGATATAAGTGGATAGGATTAAGTAGGGTAGTATAGAAAAGAAAAAGACAGTATATTATACAATTTGAGACGATAGGATAAGATAAGACATGATCGGATGGCATGATATTATTTAAGAGGATAGGATTGGGTAGGGTAGTATAGGATAGAAAAAGATAGTATAGTATGCAATATAAAACGACAGGATAAGATAAGCTATGATCAGATAGGATAAAATCAGGTGATAAAAGGTCCTATGAGATAGAATAGGATCAGACATGATAGAATAATATATCATAATATCCGCTATATGTTTGGATATGATCAGATGTGACAAGTTAGGTTTGGATAATATTAAATCATATCGGATAGAATTGGATACGATCGGTCATAATAAGGCAAGATATGATATATTCAGTTCGTATATGATAGGACATTATTATATCATATAGAATAAAATAGGATTGGACGTTATTGGATGGTAGAGTGTATTAAAATATTGGATAGGGTAGGCCAAGATGAGATAGCGTAGAAGTGTACTGAATAGAATATGATAGGATCTTATAGGATCTAATCAGAAAATAATGTATGATAGGACATGATTGCATACGATAGGATAGAATAGGGTCAGACGTGGTCAGATAGTTGTATATATGACAGGATTGGATAGGTTAGTACAGGGTGGGATAGAGTAAAAGTGGATGGAGCAGGATATGCTAGGATCTGAACAGGATCTGGCATGATAGAGTAAGATGTCATAGGATCTGTTAGATCTTTTTGGACTGGATTGGATGTGTCAATGTAAGCTAAGATAATATTGGATAAGATTAGATATCATCGGATACGATCGGGCACGATATGACAGGATATGGTGTGATTAAATCATATATGATAGGACATAATCTCATAAGATGAAACACAATCGGATGATAGGACACAATATAAAAGGATATGAGAGGTTATGGTGGTATATGATAGAAAAAGATAGTACAGTATACAAAATGAGACGATAGGATAAGACATGGTATATGATCAGATAGGATAAAATCATATAATATAAGATCTTTCGAGATAGGATAGAATACGATTGGTAATTTAGGAACGGATAGAATCGGAGAAGATACGACAGTATCGGACGAGATTAGACAATGTAATATTCGAAAAGATCAAATGCGATAGAATAGGCTGGAATAGGATAAAATATGATCTCAGCCGATAGGTTCAAGCGTAATAGAGTCGATATAAATAAGATAGAATACGATTAAGATGGATATGATATTATAGAATCCTATAGAATAGGACATGTTTGGATAAGTTAGACAGAGATAGAATAGGACATGATCAGATATGATAGCATCAGGTTATATATGTATAAATAAGGTAGTGAAGGACATGAAAGGATAATATATAAAGGGTTAATAAGAGATATGATCGGATATGATAGGACACAATATGAAAGGATATGATGTGATATTATCAGCTGGAATAGGACATTACATGCACTGATGGATAAAATAGTATAGTATATTTTAGAAAACGATCAGATAAGATAGGATATGTTCAGTCTTGATAAAAGAGTATAATACAGGATCTAATAAGATAGGATAGAATATGTCATGTGATAGGATGAGATTGGATAACATTGAGCATATATAGGGTCATATAAGATCGGATCGCATCGTATACAGTAGGACATTATATTATATGATACAATCTATTATATGATAATTGGATAAGATATGGAACCATAGAATAGGATCTGATCGGATAGGATAGAAGAGAATATGATAGGACCTGACATCACATGATACGATAGAAAATGATAATTGAGAAAGGACCGTACTGTATTGGATATGATAGGACAGGATATGATAGGGCATGATAGGATAAGATAGGATATGATAGGACAGGATAGAATAGGATAGGAAAGGATACCCTTTTATCAGACACATTTTCTCTCTGACTAATTTCTGAAGTACTAGTGAGCGAGAAAAATGAATAATTGTCGAGTTGTTGAAGGCGATAGTATAAAAAATATATTCTAATTATTAGAATTTAAAACTCATCAGTTTTTATTATCTTTTACAGAATTAAGTTCCCCGGCAGGAAAAGATGTAGCAAATAGTAAATTCATTTTTCATGGACCTTCAGCTGCTATCGAACCTTGCTTTCTTGCCAGATTAGATATGTTTGGACGTCTTCGGCCTACTCAGCACCAGCCAATTAATTTGCAAAACTTACTTTTTCCTCCCAATCGACAATATCTTACAAAAACAGCACATCCAAGAAATCCAAATAAAAATTTTCGCCTAATAAAAAAGAACGAATATCTTCCTACCATAAAACTTAAGTCCACTGGTGCAATTATTGGAATTTTGGACAAAGAGGGTATTTTTCATGGAGTATATAACTTATCTGGGAAACGGGTGAAAATATTAAACATGAAGCACCGTATCATTAGTGCAATTTCGGCAGAAGAGCGTCTGGAATTTCCTGATGGTTTACTGTGTGACGTAGGTTTATCCTTAAGGCCATTGGGACACACTGTTTTGCATAGCACATAATGCATAACGCCTGATAATGCATAGGGTTTTCGATCAATCAGAGGCCCTCGTTTCCATTTCACTTTTTGTGTTAAAGTTCTGGAAAATTTCATAAAGATGAATAAAATTTCTTATATATGGAAGCACTACAGCATTTATTTATTCTCTTCAGAAATGTAAATATATTGCCCTTTTTCGTATAACTTGAAACGTAAAAAATTATGTAGATTGAGGTGACGGATGTAACAACTCGTTAAGCACTCGAAAACGCGTAGATGTATTGTCCACTTGGGACAATCTATCGATAAAAAAAGTGGCCGAAACGTAAAACAAAATATACGTTCGTATTCAGCTGGACGCGAAAGACAAGTTTTTTTTTGCAAGTTTTTCATGCGACAATTATTACTTAAAGGCATGTGACACTTCGTGATGTGGTAAATCGGGTTCAGTTTTCTCGGCTTTTTTTAAAATGAAAATGTTTAAAAACTGAATTCGGAGATGCTATAAAATATTATAACGCACGTTAGGACTCTTTTTTTAGGGATAATCACAAAAAAATGTTTGTACTAAATACAAATTTTATTCATGTGCACTAGTTTGAGGTTAGGATCGCTTTTCAGCTCTCTGATATCCTGATAATCTAGGTCTCTGTCCTACCGCTATCATGTCCCAAATTTTTACGACCCTATCCTTATTATTGTAGGAAAGAAGCTAAGAGAATCTAAAGTGGTAAAATCGATATGATTTCGTAAGTATCACAAAAATTAATCAAATTTAGAAAAATTAAATTTTGTTAAATTAACCCAAAAAGGAGTCTAGAGACGTCTGCTAGGATGTTCGCTACCATTCCTCAAATTTCTAAGGCAAAATATTTAGTATTGTAGGGAAAAAACGAAGAGAAACTAAACTGTTAAAATCGATACTATTTCCTAAGTATCACAAAAATTGATCCAATTTAGCAAAGTTAAATTTTTTGAATTAACCCAAAAAAAGAGTCCAGGGACGTCTGCTAACATGTTCGCTACCATTCCTTAAATTTCTAAGTCAAAATATTTAGTATTGTAGGAAAAAAGCTGAGAGAAACTCAAAGGTTAAAATGGATACTATTTCGTTAGTATCACAAAAATTACTAAAATTTAGCAAAATTGAGTTTTTTTAAATTAACCCAAGAAAGAATCAGCGGACGTCCGTTAGCATGTTCGCTATCATGTCCCAAATTTTTAAGACCCTATCGTTGTTATTGTAGGAAAAAAGCCGAGGGAATCAAAAGTGGCAAAATCGATACTATTTCCTAACTAACACAAAAATTAATTCAATTTAGCAAAATAAATTTTTTTGAATTAACCCAAAAAAATAGTCCAGGGACGTCTGCTAGCATGTTCGCTACAATTCCTTAAATTTTTGAGGCAAAATATTTAGTATTGGACGAAAAAAGCCCAGAGAAACTAAGCTGTTAAAATCGATACTATTTTGTCAGTATCACAAAAATTACTCAAATGTAACAAAATTAATTTTTTTTTAATTTACCCAAAAAAAGAATCCGCGGACGTCCGTTATTAAGTTCTATATCATGTTTCGAATTTGTAAGACCCTATCTTTATTATTGGACGAAAAAATCCGAGTCAATCTAGAGTAGTAAAATCGATACTACTTCTTGAGTATCACAAAAATTAACCCAAGTAAGCAAAATTAAATTTTTCTAATTAACCCAAAAAACAAAGTCCGCGGACTATCATGTGCCAAATTTTGAAGACCCTATCTTTATTATTGTAGGAAAAGAGCCGAGGGAATTGATAAGAAATGTTATATTTTGAAATAATATCCAAATATTTCTGTCCTCAAAGAATTTATTTTTGAAAATCGGATGTATTTAGGTCGTTGGAAAACTATTTACAGTGATATAAGAAAGTTTGAGGAAAAATAAAATGAGTTAAATACACAATTTTGATATGTTTAATATCGATCTCATAAATATTTCTTTTCAAGATTTGTCATCTCTTCCTTACTATAATTAATTTATTAAATGTAAATTTAAAACTAAAATTTTTCATGGACATCCGAAACAAGTATTAGGAACAAGGTTTTGAAATCGGTTAATTTCTTCCGTTCTCTTTTTAAACTTTACAATTAAAAATTTTGTACATTCAAAAAAGAATTTGTCTTTTGTAGAATTTTTCAAATCTGAACAGAAACATGTTTTTTGGATAGATTCGAACCTGAAATTTCTTCTGCTTGGACCAAATTTGTGCACATGAAGCAATAAAAAAAACAATTTTCTACATTTTCAAAAAAAATTGTTACTGGGCAAAAAATGTCTTTTTAAATTTTGTATTATTTTTTACTAGTTAAAACTGTAAATATAACAAATTAATTGTACCTTCTGAACCAATAAAAAATAATTTGAATTTCAAACCGTTACATTTTAATGATTTAAATTTTTTCACTCTTGTCCAATGGTAGCCTACAGATTTGTTTTACCTTAGCTCAAAAGATTAGATTTATTTTAACATTTTTACTCTGATGCATAGGGTCCCAAAAAAACCACATAAGTGGGAAATTTTTTTTTTTGCGCTAATTATGATTTTTTCAGTTTTTTAATGCTTCTCTTTTAATTATTGTTAACAAAGATAATCTTTCAAACAAGTTATTGTTGTTTATAGCTATCTTTTTCTATTTTAATAATAGACTAGCCGAGAAACGGGAAAAGGAAAATGAGAGCAATAAAGTCAGGAGCTTATAGCGAGGATAAGATGTTGGTGCATCTTCATGTTTTAATAGGTTCTGGCTTCCTGGAAAGAACAGAATCTGTGAATTGTGTGGGAAAAGGTGGAAAACAGTGAGATAAACGTGGAGCTATTACTGCATGCAAGAGGTAATAAAACTTTGGTTGCATGGCTGAAGGAGGGTTGGGTGAAATGGAGAAGAAGAGAAGGAAGAAGGAAGAGAAATGGAAAGTAATGTGGTAAAGAGGAGAGGAAGTGAATATAAGCGAAATTTTAAATTTGTTAAAAAATAAGCAGATGAATATTAGATGTGATTGCGGAGGCAGAGGCTGGCAATGCGAAGCAAGGCAAAAGGAAAGGACCAGTGTGCGAGGCGAAGCAAGCGGATCGAAGAAGGCAAAGCGGCAAAAGCGAGCGGTCGTAGAATTAAGGTAGCAATAAGGTTTGGACTTGGCTTACAAGGAATATTTTAAAATAAACTCTGTAAATCATTAAGTCGTAAGCAAGGCAATTTTACTGGACTTGCAGGCCGAAAAATAATCGTTTATCTATCTACACATAACGAGATGCATAGTAAAACCTGCTTTTCAGATTAAGGGGGTCTTTAAACGTGGAGAATGAAAGAAATCCGTCATCCGTGATATTGCAGGAAAGTGAAAAGCAAAATATTTTTACTTATCAAAGAAAAATATAATTAAGAGGTATGATTTGATTGCCTCTCGATGGCACCACTTTCGTTCGAATCTGTATTTGATTAGAATCACCATTCCGAGTGGAAACAAACTTTAAAATTAACCTAAACAATTTAGAATCTGTTCATTTTTAAAGTTAGGTTCCTCTAGAAATGGTGTTTCTTCTCAAACCAAAATTTAAGCGAAAGGGATACCATCCTCAGGCTATCAAATAACACTTCTCACACATATTTTTCTCAGCATAATGAATACTTCTTGCTTTTCATTTTCCTTCAAAGAGTGCTCTCATCAATCAATCTTGTCATTTTTTCAATCTAAACATGTCGCGCATTCAGCGTACTAAATCGATAGTTCCTCCATAACTCTCCTTGCGCGAAGGTAAGGCAAATAAGTGCGGTGGCGATATCGATGGTCGACTATTAATTGTCTCGGAGGGACTGTCTAATTAAATTAAACTCCTTTCAAGAATTTCACTTAGCGCAAAAGACAAGGGTCCGATGTATTATCGGTACGGTGAACGGCGAAAATGGGACACGTAGCCGTCGAACTACTTCAGCCTAACTGAGCGGTCCCGTAAATTCTCCCTATGTCTCCGTAATAGGAATATTTATGACCTTATAATAAAATACCATCCAAGCTGCCATCCTTAGCATATTACTCGCTACCGCTGGTAATAAAGAGTCTGCTCCCATGAATATAAGCAAAAGCTATATTACATTACTCCTACGCGTACCTACACTCTTAATAAAAAACCGGATTCTGGGAAGGATATATACAGATTCTGGTGGCAGTTGCTACTTGTAACTTATTTAAAAATGTATTCAACAATACATTCGAAAAATTTCTTCTAAATTAACTCATATACTGATCATCTACATCTACCTAGAATTATCATTTATTGCACTGGAACCTGGATTTAAGTAAGGACTCAGGTATGGCTTGACGTAGCCTTGATCCTAAATCCTCGAAATCAATTGTGGGTCCGGATGCAATAAGGGCACATAAAGTTTTTTCGTGCGAAAACGAAGTCCCCTGGAGGCTTTAGAAAAAATTTTCGAATTTTAATTTTCAAAA
>NC_046657.1:148105746-148146499 GCF_010883055.1 Belonocnema kinseyi
TTTTGAAAATTAAAATTCGAAAATTTTTTCTAAAGCCTCCAGGGGACTTCGTTTCCGCACGAAAAAATTTTATGTGCCCTTATTGCATCCGGACCCACAATTCTAGAAACGTCGTGAAACTAGGTTTAATAAATTCAGAATTTTTTTTTTCTATAGCTTGCAATAGGAACATTTTATGGTGATTCTCCAAATTTAGTCGTTTGATTCTTAGTTTTATTTTTGGGGATTCTGCTCATTAACTTAGTTAGTGGACGTTGAATAGGATGTTAAATTTGATTTTAATCTTATTTAAATTTCTTAAATTTTAATTCTGAGGGCTGTAGTTTCAGGAATGTCGTAAACTAGGGTTTCTTAAATCCAGGTTTTTAACTATCCTATTTTTATTTCTCTATATATGGTTCTTCACTCTCTTCTTTAAATTATAGATGAGAAAATTAACATTATATTAAATGCATGTATTTCCAAACTTACTATCGCATTCATGAGAAAAGATCCGCTGCTCGAATTTTCCCTGTAAACTCCAAAAACTTGTGATATTTAAAAAAATTTTAAGATTTAAAAAATTTCGCTAACTTCACAAATTTGTATATTTGTGATGTTCTTATAATTTTAGAAATTGTGATACTTTTACCAATTTTGATAATTTAGGAAGTATAAAAATTTTGAGATATTCTGATGTATACCTACCTAAAATTTTCATTCTTATTACACTTGCACCTGGATTTAAGTATGGCTTCACGAGTGACTTGAAGTAGCCTTCATCATAAATCCAGGAAATCAAACTTGAACATTCAGGGCTGTGTGATCCATTTCTTTTCTCATGGAGAAAAATGTTTAATTATAGTAAAGGGTACATTTCGAATTCGTGTAAGAGTGGACTCTTGGCCCTGCCTATTGTCTCCGCTACTTGAATTTTTCCTGGAAATTCCAAAAACTTGTAACATTTTAGAATTAAATTAACATTTTTTTTTACTTTTTAGTTTTTTAAGTATGAGACTTTCTCATAATTTTATAAATTTCAGAGGTTTTAAAATTTTTAATAATTTCAGAATTTTCAGGTATTTTATACAGCTTAGACATTTTATTAATTTTATAAACTTTAAAAATTTAAGACGTTTTTATCATTTTAGAAACTGATAATTTTAGAAGTTCAGAAAGAGTTTAGACAGTTTTAGAATTAAAAAAATTTATATAATTTCAGAAACTAAAAAGTTTGAGATATTCTGATCATCAATGTCTACCTCGAATTTTAATGTTTATTCCATTGGAACCTAAATTTAAGTATGCATTCAGGCATGAATTAAAGTGACCTTGAACATAAATTTAGGAAATCAGACGTAAATATTGAGGGCTGTGCGAACCATTTCTTTTGGTCCCCGCATGATAGTCCTCTAGTTAAATTTTTTCTGAAAACTCCAAAAACATGTAATATTTCAGAAAATTTCAAAAGTTTCGTTAACTTCTTGAAATTTTAAATTTGATCCTTTCTCATAATTTTAGAAATTATGGCAATTAAAAAATTTTTCAACATTTGAGAAATTTTAAGAATTTTATAAATTTAAATAATTGATGAATTTTGAAAATTTGAGATATTCTGATTATCTATATATTATCTATATTATTATCTGTATTCTAATCATCTACCTATGACCTTAATGTTTGTTTTACTGGAACTGAATTTTTGAAACTTGAGATATTGTGATCATCTATATATACCTATAATTTAAATTCTTATTACACTGGAACCTGGATATAAGTATGGGTTGTGACACACTCAGAAGTGGCCTTGATTTTAAATCAACGCAATTCGTTCTAGGGACGTTGTCTACCCCGGATTCTTGAATCCAGGTTTTCAACTAATCTATTTTTATTTCTCAATTATCTTATAAACTTTGCAAATTTGAGAGTTTTTTCATCATTTCAGAAATTTTTTAAAGTTTAGAAACAGTTTTTAACCAAAAAGATACATTTTGAAGTAATAATCCTAATTTTTAACTACCAAAACATCATCCTAACGAAATAGATCTATTTAAAAGTAAAAAAAAAGAAAAGTATTCACAAGAAATTAAATAGTTCAATTTCAAGTTAAATAAAATCAACCTTTAAGCAGAAAACCTAATTTTTTACAAAATAGTAACTCTTTCATCAAAACTGATCAATTTTTAAACAAAAAGATGAATTTTCAATGAAGAAGATTAATTTTATTCTGAAAAAGACAACTATGAAAAAAAACATGAATTTTTAACTAAGAAAGACAAATTTTGACTAAAAATGAAATAGTTAAAAAATCAATTTTTAACAAACAAAAAAAACTGAGCTGAAAAAGTTTATTTAAATCAAAGTAGTTAAACTGTTTTTTTCGTTTTTCACAAATTTGGTCGTAAGTACGATAAATTTTATTGCTGATGTTAACGGGTTAACTCAGTGTCAGTCTTAAGAATTTCCTCCGTCAATTATTATCTATTATCATTGACCATACTATTATTTTTTATTCACTTTTGTCTGAAAACCAAGTTTTTTTAATAAGCGCAAAAACCCTAAAAGATACTGAGTTTTTAAAATTGAAGTGCTAGCTTCACGCTGCATAACAAATTTTTATATTTTAAAAAAATTCTTTTAACATAATTTGGATGTTGTTGGGTCCGCTTTGAAACTCGATTTTGACTTCTGATGGTCAAAATAGTGTGAGTTATCAAATGAAAAAGTAATTTAAAGTATTCTATTTAAGGGCATGGCTGACCAAAGAATGACACTACTACTTAATAAGGTGACGCCACAGTGGAGAAAAAAGGAATTTTTGAATTAAAAATAAAGTGCAACTAATAAATATTGATCGATTTGGACCAAAAAAAAATCTAAAAAAAGTTTATAAGATTTCTAAGAAAGCTGTCCCACCTGATTTTTAAATTAGGCTATCAATTTTTTATAAAGAACCAAATGTTCTGTTATCGACGAGATAAAATAACAATTGTCGAAATCATCTAAGTTTCATGTCATTACACTAGCTTAACAATTTCAGAGAAATTCATAATTTTTTTATTAATCTTAGGATTTTTTAAACAAATTTAACGAACAAATACACTAATTGGGCATATGTCGGCAGAAACATTCGTTGTTTTTTTTTAATACCATTCCTTTCAGCTAGGAACCTTTTATTAATTTCAGAAAAAAGCATAACTAGTTGAAGAGTTTTATGATTTTTCAAAACAAATTTAATAAAAAAATGCATAGATAAGTCATTTATCAATAGAAAATTTCGTTTTTTTTTTTAATAGCAACTTTTTAAGTTAGGTACTTCATAATAATTTCAGAAAAATTCATAATGTACTAACCAATTTTATAATATTTTATTACAATTTTAATTAAAAAATGCACTATTGGGGCACCTATTATTGAAAAAAGTCTTCTTTTTCGATGCCAGTCTTTGCAGTGGGGAAATTTATGATAATTTCAGAAAAATTCATGATTAGGTGATCAATTTTATATTTTTTCAAAAACAAATTTTATAAAGAATAAAAGTAATGAAAAACATAAGCTGTAAGGACAGAGAATGAAAAAAAATTATCGTCGACAAATTTCCAAATAATGCATATGCTTTTTAAATTTTTTTAGAACATCATAGCATTTATCAACTAAGTACAAGTGTTAATGGAAATATCAATAACATCCCGATTGAGAAGAATAACATAAAAAAATTACCCTCAATAGATGCACGAATAATGTACTTGTTTGTTGAATTCGTTTGAAAATCATAAAAATTTGTCAGCTAATCATGGTTTTGCTAAATTGACTCTAAAAATCCCAATTAAAAAGTATGATTTTGAAAAAAATTTCTGTCGACGCATGCTCTAATAATGCATTTGTTTATCACAATCGTTTTAAACAATCATAAAATTAATCAATAAATTATGAATTTTTCCTGAAATTATCATGAAGTTGTCATCGAAAAACAGAAATTTTCTTTTGTCAAATGCCTTATCTATGCATTTTTTAAACTAAATTTCTTTTTAAAAAATCATAAACTTTATTAACTAGTCATGAATGTTGCTGAAACGGATATCCAATTCCCAAATGGAAGGCCTGAAATTGAAAAAAAAACGAATTTTTTTGCCGGCCAATGCCTGAATAATTCCTTTTTTTGTAAAATTTCTTTACAAAAATTAAAAGAGTGATCAAAATATTGTTAATTTTTCCATAATTATAATAAAGTTTCTAATTAAAACAAGACATCGAAAATAACGAATTTTTCTGTCAAAAAAGAGCTAATTAATTCATTTGTTTATTAAATTTGCTTATAATATTAACAATAATAATTTCCAGAAGAAATTTCTTTAATATTATGTTGTTTTTATCCGGATTGCTTGCAATATAACTTTAAGAAACGTAGAATTATGCAAAATCGTAAAAAATTCTTTCAACAAATGATTTGTTTATACCAATTTTTTTTATCATAGAATATTGGAATATCTTAAACTAATGTTACTGTATGAAACTTAGACAATTTTAACCATTTTCTTGACATTGACGAGCACCAGGAACGTCAAATAAAAAACACAGCCAGCTTTTTCGTCATATTTGTTAATTTATAAAAAATTGAAAGCCTAATTTAAAAATGAGGCTTGGCAACTTTTTTAGAAATCTTATAATCTTTTTTCGGATGTTTTTTGTCCCAATCAGTCAATATTTTTAGACTCTACTTTATTTTGAACTAAATAAGTTATTTGTTCCAACTGTCACGGGGCCTTCTTAAGTAGTAGTGACCTTCTTTGGTAAGCCATATGCTTAAATAGAATGCTTAAAATTACTTTTTTTTATTTGTCAACTCACGCCATTTCGACCTTAAGAAGCCAAAATCGAGTTTCGAACCTGACCAGACGGAATTCCAACGATTGGTAAAAGAATGTTGGAAAAAAATTTAAATTTGTCATATAGCGTAAAGTTAGCATTCCAATTTTGAAAACTCAATATCTTTTTGGGTTTTCCGCCTAATAAAGAAAAATTATTTTTCAGACAATAGCAAATAATGAAAATAGTATGATTTAAAAAAATTTCAAGTTATTTGTTCATTTATAAAAAAATTGAAAGCTTTTTTTAAAAATCAGGCCCGTCACTTTGAAGTTCTCAATTCATTATTTTTACTTGAATTTTCCGATTTTTTCTTCATTTTATATGTACACTAGTGTGATCCAAAAAACTTACATTTTTCTAAAAAACATTATGTAACGGTTTAAATAATTATTTATTGTCTATTATTAAAATTGCTAAAAATTGAGCCAAATATATCAACTTTATTTTTAAATTAATATCCCATGCTACGTTTTGTTGCATAATTACATAATTTTGATATATTTCTTTTAATTTTTAATAAGTCTCTATTTGTTTAAACAATCTTCATTAGCTCAAGCTATAGTGTACAGAAAGTCTTAATTTACCACTTTCAATTGTTCAACCAAATATAGTTTGTTTAAATAATAATTTTCCTAAAAATACTTTATAAATCGTAATTAACTATATGTTTTCTATTTTATTACACTTTTTTATTTATCGAAGAATAACTACTTGATCATGGAGACTTTTTTGGAGGGAAGGTATTTACCCTCTAGAGTACAAAACAATTTTGCAATGCATGTTTGAACCAATCTAATGTACACGGAAAAAAAAATACTTTCAAATCTATAGAATGTGCTATTACTATCTATCAAAATCAGATGTTATATCTTTAATCGTTTATATGTACTCATAAAAAATTATGCATTATTAAAATAAAATGCAATTTTTAAGCCAACTATTTATTGTTATTAAAAAAATCTACATATTTTACTATTCATGAAAATAAAAAATTAAAAGGGGCCGGACCTGGGCTAGATCGGGCCCCCATTTTTCGGCCCAGACCTAGGCTTTATCAAGTAGGGCATTTCATTTCCAGTCTGGCGCTAGACAGATTACCCTATCCGGGCCACATTTTTGCCAATTGAAGCCCAACTAGCGCCCTACTGAAATTTTTGCACGGAATTAACAGCCAGTTATTTAGTAATGATTGTTTGCTCTGAGTCGATAATATTCGATGATTGATTATCCAAACTTTATTAGCAAATTCATTATTTAGCAATTTTCCAGCATTTAAACGTGCTTTTATTGTATAATTAATGGCTAATATCACATTTTTTTAAATTTGTTCAAAAGTTACATTTCCAAAAAATTAATTTTTATCCACTTATGGCAAGGAATTATGGCTAAGTAATTTTAATGTGAAGAATTCCTGAAAATAAAACCAAGAATCTAACGCAAAAGTCCCCACAACCCATACAAAATGTTTCTTTTGCAATCTGAAAAAACGTTCTCTTTTTTCCCGTAAAAAATCAAAGAGAAAAATTCGTTTTCCTTTTAGAGAAAAATAAAAAAGAGGAAACAAAAATGAGAAAGCAACCAACCAATTTCCCTTCCTTCTCTCTCTTACTTCTTTCGTCTTTTTATTTTTATGATCATAAAATCACAATTAAAAAAACAGTTGTAAAATATAATCTTCAAAGTTTCGGTACTCATAGAGCATTTTTGCCTCAAGGGAAGACGAAATTTTGTCCTTTCTTTTTTACGGGAAAAAGAGAAAATTTTTTTCAGATCGCAATAAGAACATTTTACGGTGGTTTTCCGAATTTTGTCGTTGGATTCTTTGCTTTCTTTTCAGGAATTTTTCACATTAACTTGATAATTGGAAGTCAAATAGGATTTTAAATTTGATTTTAATCTCATTTAAAGGTCTTAAATTTTAGATAATTTTAATTATATTCAACAAGAAAAAAGTTTTAGTTTATAAATGCATTCTCTGAGAAAATTTTGTTTACTACATTGTTAATAAAAATAAAAGTAGAGGATCGTTATCGAACTATCAGAAAAAGTTTAAAAATGTCTTATTAAAAGTTGATTACACAAAAGCGAGGAGTGCATAAAATATTTCCTTCGAAATCTAAAAAAAATCCTTTTCTTCCCTAAAAAAGAAAAGAAAAAGAACGTTCCCTATTGGACAAAAACAAAAAAGAGGAAAAAATGAGACATTTTGACCCTTACAACATTCTTGCGTTTATATTTTTCGTGGTTCAATAATAAAAACAAAAAAAGACAAAAGAAATGAAAAATAAAGTATTTATATATGGAAAAAGAAGAATTAAAAAAAAGAGCGAGAAGGAAGGAGATTTGGTTGGTTGCCTTTTTATTTTTTTCTACTTTTTTCCCAAATGAAAAAGTTATTTTTCTTTTCTTTTTATAGGGAAGAAAGGGAATTTTATTGAAATTTTAATAGAAACATTTTATGCTGATTGTCCAAATTTGGTCGTTTAGTTCTTGATTTTAGTTTCAGGAATTCTCATCATTAACTTAATTATTGGACGTAAATTAGGATTATGAATTTGATTTTAATTTCACTAAAATTTCTTGAATTTTAATTTAGCTGACTTGGATTAGAGGTTATTTCTATTTCAGGTTTGTTTACAATTGGTTTACCTTTTGACCCTCACAACATTCCTGGGTGTTAGGGAGAGAACATCATGGTGGTGTTTCTGTTTCTGATCCTATTGGCTTGAATTTTAATTTTTAATTTGATTTGATAGAGGTGCTGTATGAGTGCCTAAACGTTAGTGATTATCTTTAACTTATTTGTTTTTGGTTTGATAATGAAAACGAAAAAAAGACGAAAGAATCCATGTGGAAAAAGCCCTGCTGCCACCACTTAGGATGAGGGCCCCCAACAAGGGCCCGCATCGAAGTTCCACGCGTGAAAATTCTACGAGGGCCCCCGTCGGTGGCCCATCTCGGTTGCCCTCGCGAATCAACGATTAAATTCGAACTTTCAACATATGGATGTTCCATGAGGGTCCCCGGCGAGGGCCCAGCTCAGTTTCGCTCACGGATCAATGATTAAAATTTCTCATTTCTCAAATTCTCCTAATTCTCAAATTAACTTAATTTTTTATTTATTTCTCAAATATTACTGGAACTGTAAACGTGATATAAACTAAAGTATAAAAATAATGAGGGACAAGTATAGAAATTTATATAATGCACAAAAATAAATCCGAAAGAAAGTCTCTACAAAGAAGCACGAAGAGATATGGTTAAGCGAATTCGTACAAAACACCGCAAGACAGTATTTAGTAGGTCGCCTCCATTTCAAGAGATCCATTCTTTGACAAATTTCGAAAGAGCAAGACGGATTAAAATTTCCTCGGCATCTATAGAGTGCTTTCTCGTGAGCCCCACAAACCAAACAAGAAGAATTTTGCGTCTTAACTTCTTTGCTTTATTTTATAAGGAACGTATACCCCCCCCCCCTCCCTCTACTCACTCGAAAGTCTCTTTCACACGCACTTTATTCAAAGACAAAGAAAACGACAGCGCACCAACAAGCATGTGTACAAAATAATTTTGCAATTCCCGGAACGTAGTTAAATAGATAGAATTTGTAATGAATGTGGTTCGTTCTCATATAGGAAGAGGTTAAAATAACAATCTCGAGTTTTGCAGCGTACGTGTGCATCATAGCCAAGTATAATGCAATTATAGGGGATGCATGGAGAAAATCATGCTGGTATTTACTCATGAAAAACGTGGTCGTTAAACAACTATAAGCACGTGCTACCATAAGCGGGTCAAAGTATCTCAATTGTGCCACTTTTAAATCGATATTTTTATTTTTAATCAATTTTTACAGTCTTAGATTCGATTTTATATCAAAATAACTTCCCTTAGAATATTTTTGCGAAAAATTTATTGTTTCAAAAGTTATTAACAATCAAAGTTCTTGATCACTTCTTTTTCAAAAATGGATTATTCGCGAACGGTTCATCAAAATTCAATAATTGAGTTATGCACATTTTTTTACGTTGTATAGTTCACGCTAAAAAATTTTTGGTGGTAAGAAACATTTTTGAATTTTTTAAATAAACTTTGTCTTAAACAATTAAAAATTAATTAACCTTCTTCGCCTGTGAGAGAAATTTTCCACGTTCCAAAAGATTCTACAATCTCTTCCCAAAATTCTGACAAAAAAAAATTTTTGTATTTTGCAGTAGTTCAAAAGTTATTGATTTTTTTGTGACAGCGCTCCGACCTCCAGCGCACCGCTGGTCGAACACGTTCGGACGCGCGCGGTTATAATAATAAATGTCCATAAAAAATGAATTTTCAATCAACTGGTTCAAGTTTCTACAAGGTATAGTCAATTTTTTAATCCAAAAGATGAATTGTCAACTAAATATATCCGTTATCAACTAAAAAAAAACGATTTTCAACCAAAAGTTAAATTGTTAAGATTTCAGTTGAAAATATTAATTCAAAAAAATAATAATATAATCGAAATAGTTTAATTTTCCACAAAATAGATGAATTTTCAATTAAGAAATGAAGCATTATTTTTAAAAAAATGACTTTTTTAATAAAGTGGATGAACTTTAAGCCAAGAAATAGGGGAACAATTAAGTAATAAATTATTTTGAATACAATTATTCTGGGTGTCATATTACTTACAATATGAAACAATTTGGAACTGAAATGATAAATGTTCATAAAAAAATCATTTTTAGTCAAGTAGTTCAACTTTCTACAAGGTATAATTATTTTTTGATCAAAAAGATGAATTGTCAACCAAGAAGATTAATTTTCTGCTAAAAAAGAATAAGGTGGTTTAATTTTTAACTAAGCATAGATCAATTTTCAACCAAAGAAATTAATCTTCAACAAAAAATATTGTTTTTTAAGATATTGGTTAAGTATTCAATCAAGTAGTTAAATTTTCAATAAAAACGTGTGAATTAAAAAAAAAATTGAATCGTAAAATTATCATTGAAAAGATTAGTTTTTGATTAAAAAAAAAAATTATCAACCAAAAAAATAATTTTCCCAGCAAAAAGATGAATATATAACTAAACTAATAAAGTATTTCAAATAATGGAGATTTTTTTATTTAAATACCAACTACCACATTTTTTTATTGTAAATTCATCTTTTTTGGTTTAAAATTAAACTTCTAGATTGAATGTTTGAATCAATTTGTTAAAAAAAGACTTTTTTTGTAGAAAATTAATCTTCTTGGTTGAAACTTTCACTATACCTTGTTAAAAAAAATTTTTTCTTTTATTAGCAAATTAATGTGCGAAATTTCTTCTTTTTAATCAAAAATATTTCAAGACTTTATTTTTTTTCTTTGAGATTTACCTAAAAACAATGCCTTGTTACCATTTTTAAAATACAAGTTAATTTTTAATTCTATAAACAAATTTAATAAACAAATGTATTTGCTGATAATTTCGCTCTCTAAAGACTTTGTTCCTCCAACGCAAATGACTTAGGGCCTATCGACAGTAAATAATATATACAATTTTTGAATAACTTATTACAAATGTTAATTGTTTAAATAAATTTGATAAAGAAATAGAGATTTTCGTTCATTTTCAAGCAACAGATTTCCTTTCCTCCAAGAAGTTAATTGAAAAAATAGTTGACAAATCTCTACCCTTATGATACTTAATAATAAGCAAAATTTGTTTATTTTATAAAAAATGTTATAAACAAATGCATATCGTAGACATTTCCTATTTAAAGACTTCGGGCCTTCAATAGAATTAATGAAAAATTTATCAACAATATAGCATATGTACCATTTTTCAATATTCGATAATAATTTTTAATAGTTTAAATAAACTTGATAAGCAAAATAAAGATTTTCGTCAATTTTCAACTACAATATTTTCTTTTTTCAACTAAATCAATTTTAAATAATGTGAAAAAATCCTCTCCTCATGATTACTTATTCATGAAAAATAACGGTTTATTTAATAAAAGTATTATTAGTCAACAAATAGGTGTCGTTTTTTCACAAAAATGACTGAAAATTAGGAGAAATGAATTTATTTATAAGGAAACTTTGTGATGAGACCAAATTTGTTATTTATTTAAATAAATTTTTAATATGATAAAATATAAACAAATGGCCCTGGCCTAGAGCCAAAAATTATTATTTCTCTTTTTTTAATATTCTTAAATTCCAAAATAGCATAAAAATGTTTCAAATAATTTTTATAAACAAATTTTATAAACAAATTTTAAAGTTCGCGATTCTACCATGAATTTTTTTTTACCAAAAAAGCCAAATTTTTAACAAACTGAATTAATTTGCAAACATAAATATCAATCTTCTACTCAAAAAGACACATTTTCAATGAAAATTATAAATCTTTACCCCAAAAACCAAGTTTTTAACTTAATAGTTCAAATTCTAACAAAAAGGTGTAATTACAATCCAAGAACTTGATTTTCTAGAAAAGAGTTAAATCTGCAACAAAATATATAAATTTTCAACAAAAACATTAATTTTTAACGAAAATAATTAACCTCCCCCCCCCCTCGAAAAATGAATCTTTAACATAATAGTTGAATTACTAACTATAAAGAAAAATTTCCAATCAGAAAGATTAATTGTCTACCAAAAAAAGAACAATTTTCAACCAAAAATATGATTTTTCAACCGCGTGAAATGATTTTCTACAAAAAATTAACTTTTGACCAAATTAATTAATTTTCAATCCAATTTTTTTCGATTGAATTTTCAAATGGAAAAGATATTTTTTTAACCAAAAAGCGAATAGACTCAGAATAATAATATTATAACAAAATAGACATTATTTTTCTACAAAATACATGAATTTTTATCCAAACTATTTAATTTTAAACTAAAAAGTTGAGCATATAACAAAAAAGATGAATTTTCAGCCAAGCAGATTAATGTTCTACTAGAAAAAGACGAATAATTTTGAAATCAAAAATGCGACAGACTAAAAATTCAATTTTTACCAAAAAAAAGACGCACTTTAAACCAAAAATATACATCTTTAGTCACAAACATTAATTTTCTACAAAACACATGGATTTTTATTCAAATAGTTGAATTTTCAACTAAAAAATATTAATTTTTAACGAAATAAGACGCATTTTCAACTGAATGTATATTAGAATTTTCGACGAAATAGTTGAATTTTTAAAATTTATTAATTAAATCAAACACAGAATAGTTAAAAATTCAGTTAAAAAGGTTTTCAAACAAACAAGACAAATTTTCAATCAAAAACATGAATTTTTAATAAAAATAATGAATATTTCCCCCGAAAAAAATAAATTTTCAACCATGAACATTACTATTTCACCAAAAAACTTTACTTTGAACAAAGCACAATCTTTTTTGAATTAACAAGTGAATTTAAAACTACAAAAGGTCACTTTTCAACCAAATGTCGAATAATTGAATTTTCATTTTTAAAAATGTTCAATCAAACAAAGAACGAGTTTTATATGGAATGTTATAACCAACAAGATTATTTTCTACAAAAAAATTTAATTTAACAAAATAAAAGAATGTGCTGCTAAAAAGGATAAATTTTAAACTGAAAATGGAGTAGTTAAATTGAACTAACAAATCTAACTTTTAAGCACACAAAAAATCGTTTTTTTCTTAATATTTATATTTTAATATATTTTATACAGTTTTGATGTTTATATTTTATGTTATTTTCTTCCTTATTTTATTCTTAAAAATTGTAAAATTATTGTAAAATGTAGTTTAAAAATCGTGCGCTTTTCATCACTTCTGGTTCCGGTTTAATCGTAGAAAATCAAAACAGTGAGAAGTTGTGGCAGAACTCTACCTAGAGGATCTCCAAGCTAACCTCTCAGTGCCTAAAAAAACTAAAAAGAAGAAATCGAAAATAACTTTTTTTTATTGTTCATACTTTAGGTACATTTAATTTTCCGCGAACAATGACGTCACAAGGATATAGCCAATGTATCCGTTTGGCAAAAAATGCCGCGAACGGGAGTAATATTCAAACTTTATAAAGGAAAAAACATGTTTCTTATTCAATAAAAAATTCTTTCTTCTTAGAATAAAATAATGAGTAACTAAAGAATCAAAAATTCTTTTATATAATTTCCTGCAACATCCCCATTAGGAATGAAATTTCGAATTCGGTTCTGACTGCCTGAAAATAATGTGTAATAACCTGAAAATTGAACCGGACTAAAAATCCCGAAAAAAGAATTAAAAATTAAAAATCGTCCAATTTACAAAATTTCCGGAAATTTAAACTTACCTAAAGCTTATTTCATGATGTAATCAAATTTGAAAATACACGAAAACATGATAATTCCATAAATAAAATAAAATATTCGAGGAAAATGAATTTTTAAAAGCACCCTTGTCTCAGCGCTTGGCTGATAGCCGCAAGGTTGCGCGTTCGATTCTCGCTATCCGTACTTTCTTTATTTCACTTTTTTTATTTATCAAAATGAATTTTTATTCCATTTTCAAAATTATTTAATACAATTATGATATTTCATGATTATTTATTCCTTATGTTTCATAGAATCTTTGTCGTACTTTTACTATAACTTGTTTGGATAATTGTACATTTTGTTATTATTATTATTTACTATTGAACAGTTTCTAATGTTTATGTTTTTAAATTAAAGTAAAAAGAAAGTGTTTTAAATTATTATTATTTTATTATTAATATTATTTATGTTTCCTTTATGTTTGCGAAAACATTTTAATTTTGTATTTATTGTTAAATTTTTTGTTTGAAACCATTTTTTGCTGCTTTAGTTTAAAAAGATAAATACTAGAAACAATTGAAGAGTACAGAATTTTAATAAAATGCGCAATTGTCCAAACGTGTGGTAATAAAAATACGATAAACAGAATTCTAACAGAATTTCTATTGAAAATTAGACATCAATAATCATTAAATGGCATAATTATGTTAAATGTTTTTAAAAATAGAATAAACGAGTACTTGGACAAATAAAAACCAAATTAAAAAGTACGGATAGCGGGAATCGAACGCGCAATTTTGCAGCTATCAGAAAACGCTCTACCAGGGAGCTACCGCCGCTACAAAATCATTTTGCATCGGCCTTTGAACTTTTAATTTGACCTTGACGATGACCTTAAATGAAATTTCAAAGTAAACGTTTTTACATTCTGATACTAATGAGTAGTTATTGTTTTTATGTAAAATTTAACTTTGTCGGTTTTCATCAAATCTCCAAGTTTTGATACCCCCTGAGTCTGAAAAAAAATGGTCAGTAGTATATATTAGTCTATTCGGTAGCCACTAACACTTCTGTATTCACTAATAGGTCCCTGAGATTACTCTTTTTTAAATGTCAAAAGAAGGCCCCTGATCACGAATATCTTGGGTAGGATTTCGAAATATGGGTCAATTTTTGTTTAAACAATTTTTTTAAACAATTTCATTAATTAAAGCAAAAAAAAATTAATAGAATCATTTCTAACATAGTTGAGAAAAATAAATCTTTTTTACATTATGCACTTTTTTCGTACGACGAACAGTTTGGAATGTACAGCGTAATAAACAAATGAATTTGAAACAAGATTGCCATATTTGCACAGTATTGCCTCAAAATCTATAATTCAGAAAAAATTCTAACTTGTACACTGTCTATATTAAGGATAGATCTCTGAAAAGGAAAAAGAAATCTTCTGATCGAATAAAAACTTCTCTCCTCAAATTGTTCGTAGAAAATTGTTATTTTTAAGAGGAAACCGTTTAGACTCTTTATTTATTAATAAACAATCATCCAGATCAATCAGTGCCATGATGTTGCTTCAAATTGTTGCGAAAGCTTGATCTAGAATTATTAACATAACTTGTTATTCATAATTCCTTTTGCTAAATTTTTTATAACAATTGATATAAACAATTACCCTCAATTACCAGAATTGACTCTAATTTTTTGTAATAATCCTTGACACATGATTAGACTTTTTACTCTCTTGACATTTTTTCGTATGACAAGCCATTATTTATTTATTGTCTTATAAACAATGTATTTTTTATAAACACACCCTCCCCTAAAAGCCACAAAAGGTAATCTTTAGTAACTTGAAATTCGTGGCTTTTAAGGGAGGGTCCGTATATAAAAAATACATTGTTTATAAGGCCATAAACAAATAATGGCTGCTTGTAGGAAAAATATCGCAAATGTGAAAAGGTTTTCTTATGTGCCTTAGATTAATAAAAAATTAAGAAAAAATCGATTTTCTTAATTAAGCTTTTTAGTTAATAAAAATAGTTATAAACAGTGAGCGTCAGATACGAAAAATGCTACCCAAGATCATTATAATCTTTATGGTAAAATTAAGGATAAAAAAGGTGATCGAAAATAACTTAAAAATTGTGGCTGTTAGGGGAGGGTGTATTTCTAAAAAATACATTATTTATAAGGCTATAAATAAATAATGTCTTGTCGGACAAGAAAATATCAAGAGAGTGAAAAGTGTAATCCTGTGTCAAGGATTGATAAAAAAATTTTAAGTCAATTCTAGTAATCCAGAATCATCATTTATATCAATAGTTATAAACAATTTATCAAAAGAAAGGATGAACAAGAAATTATGTTAATGATGTTAGATAAAGCTTTCGCAATAATTTGAAGTAACATTATGATACTGGTTGATCTGGATGATTATTTAGTAATAAATGAGATACTATACGGTTTCCTCTCAAAAATAAAAACTTTTAACAACAATTTGAGGACAGAAGTTTTTATTCGATCAGAAGATTCCTTCAGCTATTTTAGATGGAAATTCAAAAAGTGAGCGCATTTTCAAAACATTTGAGACCATATTTTTTGAAGATTTAAAAATTCTATGAACATTTATTCATAGTATGCGGAACCGCGAATCTTGATTTCTGTAAGCTATACAAGATTATCATAACAATTTTTTTAATTTTGTCGAAAAGTAAAAAATTCAAATTTTGCTGACACAAAAAATAATTAAATAGCAAAAATTCTATTTCGTGGTCAAAGTATGTAAGATAAAAAGAAATTAAATGATTAAATTGCGCGCCCTGAAAATATATACAAACATTTTATTAAACACTTTTCGTTAGGAGAAGAAAAAAAATTAGAAGGAAAAAGTTGTTTAAACAAAAAATATCTCCAACTTTAGTTAAAAAATTTTATTAAAAATAAAATAATAAACTTTTTGAAAGAAGGACACAAGATACATTAACATTTTATTTAACAATATTTTTCACCTAAATTATATTTATATTGGAAACAAACACACTTAATTCCTATAAAAATGATACAAGTGACAATAAAATGTTTAATAATAGTTTTATTTTAATATAATGCGCATTTTTAATTCTAAAAATTAGAGAATGAAAATACTTTTGCTCCAATACTAATGCATATTGTGAATGGCAATATATTAATATAAATGTATTGAAATTATATACATTTTTCAAGTCAATAGACCGGGGTATTTCACGTTAAAACATGTATTAAGGTCATAAGTTCAATTTGAACTTAAAGGTCTACTAAGGTCACTCTAAAGGTCACACTAAAGGTCACAATAAAGGTCACTCTAAGGTCCTTAAAACTGAAACAAAATCCTAACACCTCTGAGATCAGCATCTTTAAAAAAATGTAATATCGATAGAAATTGTTTCTTTTCGGAAAGGGACATTCAATAGTGACCTTGAACTGACCTTCGAGGTTCTCATCAAGGTCAAATTAAAGTTCATAATTGAATATGCCTTCTTGATACAAATAACTTTCGTTGATATTCAACTTTTTCAAAAGCTGCTAATCTGAGAGGTGTTCGGGCCTCCTTTTAGTTTTAATGACCTTCTAGTGACCTTCAATGTCAACTTGAACATATGATCTTAATGCATATTTGAACTTCAAATTTCCCGCTCTATCAATTTCCAATGTGAAAAAGGGAGGTTTCCACTTTCAACAAAAGTATATCTTAAAATAAGCTTTAAGGTAATCGTTAAGGTCAAATTAAAGGTAACCATTGAATGTGCCTTGTTAAAACAAATAATTTTCATTGATACAAAAAATTTTAAAAGGTTTCTGATGTCAGAGGTATTCGGATCTTTTTTCAGTTTAAATGGCCTAGAGTGACCCTTTAGGTCAAATTAATCTTATAACCGTGATACATATTTTAACGTGAAATTTCTGGCTCTATTGATTTCCGAAGTGGAAAAGAAGGGTTTCTATTTTTTGTTTGCTTTTGACCTTGAAATTACCTTTAAGGTAATCGTCAAGGTGACCTTGGAGGTCATCTCCAAGGTCAAATTTAAGCTTACCATGCATTTGGTCGTTAAAAGTTACTTTAATAATGACCTCGACCTCAATGAAAAATATTTTACTCAAGAAAATATTTAGGGGAGCCAGAACTTTTTGGACACCCAGTATATGTGTTTATGTGTATTTATATATGAAATGCTCTTGTTTTTATTACTTTCGTTAGCTATAACGCGTTGCCAAGAATAAGAGCGGAACAAGTATAACGGAAGAAGACAACAGAACTATAAGAATTCAGAGTTGGTGTGCATGGATGTGTTTGTGTGGAAAACGTATAAAGGAAAATAGCAGAAAAGAAAAGAGAAAAAAAAACATGGAGAAAGCTGTAAAGGACGCCGTGTTTTCTGAGGAGTTATTGTATCCAACTATGATTTATGAGGATTCGTTATTCCATTTGAGCCAGCGTATGAATTGTAATTTTTTTCTAACCTCAACTTGTAAAATTCAAAACTTTAACAAATAAAAGTGAGAATTTAAATTATCGCAGTGATATGTACAGTTGGAAATATCGATCGGTTTTTTCGTGGAATTTTTTCTGAGACGAGAAATAGACGAAGTCCCCAGACGATTTTACCCCGTACCTCGGAGGCTCTAAAACATAATTTTCAAAGTTCTCTAATGCTTAATTTACTAATTTTTAATTTCCTTTGATCATTAATATACAAATACTAACATTCCAATTTTGTGATACTTTTAAGGCCATGCGATTGCGTGGATCAAGTGAGCAGATTCCTACCCTACCGACACTCTTTTTATGCCCTTCCTTTTTGTCATACGTAGCGCCACATGGCGATGAAAATTCGGTATAACAAATATAAAGCACTAAGAAGTTGGGACTGATCGTACATTTTTTATATTGTAAAAAAAACTTTTTTTTAAGTATTTTCTTTTGTTGCTTTTTTCATCATTGTTAACATTCAGGACTAGGGCAACTTTTTAAGTGCTTCTTATTTATTATCCTCAATTTTTAACTTGACGTAGCACTTCTTGTAAACATAATTATTATATTGATTTCTTTTATTTTTTTAATTTATATTTTCAGTTGAAAATTAAGCTCTTTGGGTGAAAATTTAAGTATTTTCTTACAAATAATTCTTTTTTATTGAAAACTCGACTACTTGGTTGGAAGTTAAACTACATTGTTAAAAATCCACTTTTTATTGACAGCTTATATCTGTTTGAAAATGTAACTGTTTAGTGAAAAAGTATTTTTTCATTTAAAAATTAATTTTTTAACCGAAAATATAAATTTTTCATTTTCTTAAGATTGATCTTCTGCAGTTAAAAATTCTCCTTTCTTTCTAAAAAGAAATAATTTTCTTGTTTTAAAATTTCATCTTTGTAGGGTGAAAATGACTCAGTTTTGTGAAAAATCAATTTTTTTACTTATTTTTTGAAAAATCGTCTTTTTCGTTCAAGAGTTTTTTTTGTATAAAGGTCATCTTTTCAATTGAAATATGACCTTAATTTAGAATCTTTCATAAAGGAAATATAAGAGTTTTTCAAATACAAATTTCAAATTTATTAATTCATTCTAAAAAAAAAATAATGTTTTTTGTATTATAAAAGATGGCTTTTTAACAAAATACTTACATTTTCAACAAAACAATTAATTTTTAACATAGTAGTTAAATTTTCAAGCTAAAAAGAAAAATTCTAAACAAGAAAGTGTGATGGTTTATATTTCAAACAAAAAACATGGCATTTATACAAAAAAAAATTTTAAAAGACAAATTTTCACTAAATAAAGATTTTTCACTCAAGAATGAAATAAAAGTTTATCTAAATTGCTGAACCTTAAAGCCAAAAGACCAATTTTCTCTACAAAAAAATGTATTTTCCAAGAAAAAATGTGACTTTTCAGTAAAAAAAATTAGATAAATTTTCAACTGAAAATATAAATATTTGAAAAAAATTTAAATATTTCTTAAAAAATTGATTCCACCAAATCTTTTAAACAAAATATATGAACACTCAAGCCCATAAAAATAATTTTTAACCAAAAAATTGAATTTTCATTTAAAAAAATTCAATTTCTACTAAAAACGATAAATTTTTGAATCAAAAAGATCAATTTTTTAAAAAATAGTAGAATTCACTGTCTAAGAAGATTTCATTTTAATTTTCACAATTAATGATGAATTTTGAAAAAAATAAATGAGTTTAAACGAAAAAAGAAGATTTTATAATAAAGAACTATGACTTTCTAACAAAATTGTAGAATTCTCTATCAAATTCTTGAACCTTTATCCAAAAAAAAGATAAGATTTCTCTTAAAACAGTAAAACTGTAATTTTCTGATTCAGAACTCTCTACTATGAAAGCCCTAATAATGACCTTGTTTCGTTTTTTAAAAAAAATTAAATTTTTTCATTTCAAATGTTATTTCTCTCGACTAAAGCAAAAACTACGTCTCCTACCAAAAATTATTCATGAAAAATTTTAATGATTTTACGGTATTTTTTCAAAGCGTAACTTTTGTCTATTTATTTTTTTCATAGCTTGTGTCGTTTGTCAAAAAATTACCTTTTCTATTTTTATTGTTTTTTACGCATTAAATAGAAACAGCCCATCCGATAAAAATTAATTATTACAAATTTGTAGGGCTTTCAAAAATCAACGTTTTTCTTGTCCCTTTTTTTATATCATGCGTTGTTTGGCTTAAAATGTTTATTTTATTTTGTTTTTTTGGATTTTGAAAATTCTCTCACTTTGTTAATTTTTTTATAGAAAAGAGTCATTTAGATAAATTGTTTGAATTTCTGAGTACCATAAATAACGGTACACAGAATTTTTAAATCTTTAAAATGTTGTTTGAAAAATTTTGAAAATTGCGCTTAGTTTCTGAATTTTCATCCAAAATAGCTGGTTTACGACCTCATTCTTTATTTTTGAGCCTTCAAAAAGTTTGCCACAGTAGAATCTAATCTGATTAATTTTTCGAAATTTATCATGCCTGCAGAATACAGACTATAGACAGACAGACACCCACGTCAAAATCGTTTTTTTCTGACTTAGCGAGTCTCAAAACGTGAAGATTTGATGAAAACCGAGCAAGTAGAATTTTACATAAAACCAATACCTTCTCATTAGGACGAGAATGTAATAAATAAAAAAATTCAATTTTAAGTGAGCCAAAATGAAATCTGTAAGGAAAATGCAATGTTCGCAATAGTTTTGCAATGGAACTGAGTATTCAGGATGGCAGGTCAGATGTTGAATCCCTGAATTGCGCGCGTACATAATTTTACAAAGCTGTGGAGCTAGAGGTGAATATAATGTGGGTTAATGATATAATTATGTCACTGCGTTCGCAGTAATGTCCATATAATCGAGCAGCAGCTGCTATTGCACTGCACCTCACCGCGAGCGAGTCGTTTCCGTTCGTACATTTTTCAAGCGGTCGTTCTTTCTCATTTAAATTGTACTGCTATATTATTCACTTCAGAAACATCTTGTTATAACGATTTAACACGTATAATTTTTATTGTTTTTCTGTTGCAGCACAAGCGTAATGCAAAATATTACTTTAGCATAAAAGACTAATGTTAATGAAAATAAAATTGAAGAAATAAAATTTAGAATAAATTTAAATTCTTTTTAAACCTTCAACAGACAAAAATTAGCATAGAAAAAATTAGTCCATAAGAACTCTCTTGAAACCCTATTAACATCAGTTGACAATTCATTTTTTAGGTTCAAAATTTATGTTTTTGATTTGAAAACCAAACTAAAGTGTTTAAAATGTATTAAGAAACAATTTTCTTTGTGCATTTTCAACAAAATAATCAAATGTTTAACATAATAGTTTCATTTTCAACTTTAAAATATAAATTCCCGAATAAAAGAGTTTCATTCTTATATTTCAACGAAAAAAGGTTTAATTAAAAAAACAATATTTTTAAAACCAAGAAGAAGAATTATCCACAAATAAAAAATTTTCACTCAACAAAGAAATCAAACTATATCTAAATTGTTGAACCTTCGAACCAAAAGACAAATATTCCCTAGAAATATTGAATTTTCGTACAAAAAATATGACTTCAGCAAAAAAATTTATTTTCCACAAAACAGATGCATTGAAAAAAAAGGGGGAAATTTTAACCCAAGCAAACGATTATTTTGCCATCAACAAAACAAAATTTTAACAATGCGGTTCAACTTTTACCGAAGTGGTTGCATTTTTAATTTAGAAGCATTGATTTTTAACAAACTAGTAAAAAGCTTTAATGAAGGAGAGAAATTTTAAACTATAAATATAAATATTTACAAAAATCATATTTCAACAAAAAGTTTCATTCGAAAAAATAGTTAAATAGTCTCATAAAAAATATTTTAGTTGACTTTACAAGACCAAAATATGAATTTTAACAAAATAGTTGAATCTGTACCGAATATTTGCATGTTGATTTAAGAAAGATGAAATTTTTACTAAAACAGAGGAATTTTCAATCAAAAACACAATTTTTAATCTTGAACTTTCATTCATAAAAGATGTCAGTTAAATTTTCAACACCAAAATATAAATTTAAAAAAAGTAAATCTTATACGAAATAGTGAAGTTTTCAAATTAAAAGTAGAATTGCTAACCAAAAAGTATCACTTTTAAACAGAGTTGTTGAATTTTCAAACAAGCAATTGCATTTTTATTCAAGAAAAATGTCATTTCTGCAAAAGCACGTAAATTTTATCATTTAAAACTGAAACAAAAAACAAGACTTGATTTTTCAAACGAACATAATAAAAGTTATAACTAGAAGGATAATCTTCAGGAGAAAGTTTTTGCGAATTTGCAAAAATTATATATTCATAATTCAAAAATATATATATTTGATTCAAACAAAAAATGGGATATAAAGCAGTACTACAAAGTGCCGCTAGGCGTGCTAAAGCTCTGCCGGATTTAAAAAAGATAGCAATCGATTCACTTGGATAGGAAAGTAGGTATTTAAAAAGATAGACAAAATGTTGGTTTTCCAAACGAATAGGAAAGGATAAAGGTGAATAAGGAGAGGATTCATCAAGATAGAAATAATGGGATTCAAGGAGATAGGGCTATCTTATATTTACAAAAAAATCTAGAAATGGATTCACTTGGATGGGAAAATAGGGATTAAAAAAGATAAACGAAATTTAAGATTGAACCACGGATTGAAAAGGATAGAGGTAGATGAGCTGTGGTTTCATTTAGATAGAAAGACTGAGATTCAAGAAGATAGGGCTATCTTATATTTCACAAAACATAGGAAAATATTCAATGAGATTAGAATATAGGGATTGAAATAGAAAGTGGTGGATAGACATTGATAGGAAGATTGGGATTTAAAAGAATAGAGGTGATTGTAGATAGAAGAGAGAAAGAAAATGATCCACCGGATAGATCCGGGATCGAAACTCAGTGGGCACAAAATTTGGCGACGTCTTTACGACATCGTTACGACAACTTTACGACAACTTTACGACATCCTATGTCCATATCGTTGCGGTGTCTTTGCGATATCGTAAAGACGTCGTCATATCATACGACTCATTTACGATATTGTAAAGATACCGAAACGACATGGACATATGATGTCGTAAAGTTGTCGTAAAGTTGTCGTAACGATGTCGTAAAAAAGTCGCTAAATTTTGTGCCCAATGGGAATGGATACATCGGTTCTTTCCATTTCAATCTTAAAGATAGAAAATGATTCAAACGGATAGAGAATCTCTCGATTTACTCCCAGCAGGGATACTAAAGAAATAATTAGTTTGATTTAAACAAAATTAGTTCGATTCAAACAAACATTTTTCTTTAAACATGAGTGAAGCAGCCCCAACTGTAAAAAACCGTAACAAAATATCTCGACACCCCCCACCCACCCTTTTAGCTGTTAGATAATTTAGTAAGGTTCCTTAGCAAGTTTGAAGATGTTTTGAATAAAGCGAAAATATTTATGAACTTCTTCAGACTAGCTTGAGGAGAATCAGCCCCAGAAAATTTGAGCAATATCCAATTTCGTTTGAAATTTGAAGCAAGAGCTGAGCAGACAGCACCACTTCTCCGTGCTCTAATCATCGCACCTAAGAGAGGAAACAGTAGGTTCCACAGCGTAAAACGAGCGCATCATAGAACATCTCTAAAGTTTATATGCAATGCGAGTGGTAAACAGTTTGACTTTCAAATGAATCCTGCAGCTGCGAATATAAAGCAGAAGTTTTTCTCGATTAGAGAAGCGAAAGGCAAAAGAGTCTCTGGTTTGAAAAGCTGATGAATATTTCATAGAATGAATGGCGCAAAGGACCAAAGGAATACACTTGGGTGTTGACCGGAACCGCAATAACGATATTTATCGTTACGACATTAAGATTTTTTTATGTTCTGAGCACACTGAGTAAATTTTTTTTTTTTGAATTGAACGAATTTTGTTTGAATCAAAGAAATTATTTCTTTTATGTTCGGCCAAACAAATGTTTCTTAATTGATTCAAGGAAATTTGTTGTTTGGCTTTTTCTATTTGGATCAAATCAATTTTCGGTTAGTTTAAATAAATCTCTTGATTTAATTAAGTAAAGTTCTTTTCCACATTGAATATATATTTTTTTTTCAATTAATCAGGGTGGCTGTTTTAATGAAAGAAAAAAATGTATAGTTTTTTCCTGGTTCACAAACATTTTCACGGTCAATGAAATTTGAAAAATCAAACTCCACGGCCAAGAATTTATTTCATTTAAAGTAATACAAACGGAGCTTTAAATAAAAATACTCATAATAGAACTTTGACATTTTAAAAATTTGACACTGATGGTTAAATATTTTTTAATTTAAAAATGTTGTATTCAAATTATCAATAATTTACATGTGTAAAATGGATAATACTAAATCTTTTCAACTAAACAATTTGAAATAATATGCAGTTAAACTGCCAAATTCAAAATATAATTTTTTATTAATTATAAAGGTTAAAGATTCAGTTATTATTTCCAATGCTCTAAATTGAAGAATTAATCAGTGCATTCAAAAATTTTTTAAATTATATCATTTGAGGTATTGTAAGCTAGAAGCATTAAAAATAAAACGGTTAAATTTTTTTATGAACCGAACACTTCTTAAATTAAAGTGATTCTCATTTTAAATAGTTAAAAAGTATTTAAATTATTTAAAATTGTATTGCAAAGTCTTGAAGCTTTTTATATGTTGTTTAAGATTTTTTTGAATTTTAATTATTTCAAATTTTTTTTTGAAGAACTTTTAAACATTTTTTTTTTAATTATTCGAAATTTTTCCTAAGATTTCTCCTATGCGTTTTTTTTCAAACCCTACCAAATTCAATAAATTTCCTTAAAATCCTCCAAATTAATTTCAAATAAATTTGTAAATATTTCTAAATCTTTTTAAATATTCTCTCTAAATTAATTTTTCAAAATATGAAATCATTTTCAACTTTTTTATAAAAATGTTTTTTATTCTTCTGAACATTTCTAAATATTAAGTTTCTTGTTCCTTTTCTTAATTGAAAAGTTTCAAATTCAATGGTTTCAAAGTGGAATATTTCATACTGAAATTATATTTTTAATTAAATAAAAGCATTTCATTATAAATATATTATTTGGAAGTTATTTTGAAATTGAAAAACCCCTCTGTATCTCTCTTAGTTCTCCCTCTCATCATTTTCTCTTTCCCATTTTCCTTTACCCTTTTCCTTTCCCCTTTCTTATTTCCCTTTTCCTTTCCCTTATTCAGCCATTTCCCTTTCTCGATTTCCCCTTCCCTCGTGCTCCTTTCCATTTCACCCTTTACTATTTTCCTTCCCCTTTATCCCTTTCAATTTACCACCTTGCATTTTTCTATTCCCTTTTCTAAACCCCTTTCTCAATTCCCTTTACCGCTTTCATTTTCTCTTTTCACTTTCCCCTTTCAACCGTTCCTTTTTGTAATTCCCCTTTACAGTTTCCCTTTATCCCTTTCCACCTTTCTCCATTTTCCCGGTCGCTTTACCGCTTTTTCTTCCTATTCTCTCATTTCCTCTTTCGACCAATTCGTTTTCCATTTTCACCCTTTCCTGTTATTTCATTTTTTTGCTTCCATTTTGCTTTCCCCATTCCCTTTAACTGTTTCACATTTTCCTTCACCTTTTCATTATTTTCCCCTTCCCTTGAAACTTTTTCTTTTTTCCCAATATCCCCCTTTCCCTCTTTCTTTTGATTTTCACTCTTTCTCATTTTCCCCTTCCTTTTCCTAATTCCTCTTAGTTATTACCCCGTTTTCTTCAACCTTGTTCTTTTCCCTACTATTCTCTTTCCCCCTTTTTTTACACTTTTCCTATTTCCCTTTTCACCCTTTCCGGTTTCTCATTTTCTTCCTACCTCTTTCTTTTCCCTATTCCCTTCTTCTGTTTCCCCTTTCCCTTTTTTCTTTCCCTTTGCAACCTTTCCCCGTTCTCTTCACTCTTTTTCTCTTCCTCCCATTTCCCCCTTTCCTTTTTTGTGTTCCCTTTTCCCCCTTTCCCTTGACTATTTTCTCTTTTTTATTTTTCGTAAATATTTTACGATTAAAGGTTCAAAGAAAAAGCACTTTAATTTACATCATATGCTACTACCACTTCTGCCGGGCGTCCGACTTGCGTGATGCAGTGCATTTATAGCGATCGTAAAATTTTTATGTAGCGGGCCTAAAGTATCCTGTTGGCCCGGCGGCAAAGTGCGCATGTGCGAAGGCCACTAGGCTATAAGTGGCCATATTAGGCTGCCTCACGAGCATGCAATGGTGCGCTTTCAAGAGGGGTCGGACAAAAATGTTTTTTAAAATCAAAAATCTTTTGTTTAAAACGCTTCTAAATTCTAATTATTTTAAGTTTTTATAGCTAATTTTTTGAATTCTTTAAATTGAAATGTACGCTTATAAATCGAAAAATCTAAAATAGAGCATTTTTAAAGTAAATGGTTTTTGAATTACGCATTATAAACTGAATCATTTCATAATTGAAAAAGATCACAATTTAACTAAATATTTTTAAACGGTTGATATTAAAGAAAGTTGGTCAGATTTTCTTTAATTTGTAAAATTCCATGTCGACAAATAAATTCACTGTCATTTTTCGTTATTTCGTGGCCTCATAAAATTCCAGGTGATTTCCCGATTTTCCAGGTTTACCGGTCCAGCGGCCACCCTGTTAATTATAGATTTTGTTCAAGTGGAATAAATCTATTTTTACATTTATACATCTAAAAGCAGGATAACTTAATCAGTCCGAATGTTTAATTCTGGTTAATTTTTAATTGTGCTTATTATTATTATTATTATTTTGGAATAAAAAAAAATTTTTCAGTTAAAAATTATTATTCTCTGCTAACAATTTACATTTTTAGTAGAAAATTCATCTCTTGGATTGAAAGTTCAACTATTTTGTTGAAAATCTTTTTTTTTGCAATTAAAAATTCAACTATTTGAGTAAAAGTTAAACAACACTGTCAAATAAAAATTTTATTGAAGGGTTATGTCTGTGGTTAAGATTTAACTGTTAGTGAAAAAGTCTTTTTTTATTGGTTTAAAATTAATTTTTTAACTAATCTGTAACTTTTACATTTTCTTAATATTTGACTATTTCAATTAAAAATTCTCCTTTTTTTCGTAAAAAAAATGTTCTGGGTTTGAAATTTCATGTTTTTTGAGTAAAAATCCATCAGCTTCATGGAAAATGAACTTTTTGCTGAATAGTCATATTTTTTGTTCAAAAATTCCATTTTTGTGCAGAAAATTCGTCTCTTGGCTTGAAGTTTTAACAATTTAGATAAAATTTTTTGAGTGAAACATCTTTATTTGTTAAAAATTCGTCTTTTTGGTTTTCAAATTGTGTTTTTCATCACTTTTCATATTTTTAATTGAAATGTAAACTATGATAATTTTCTGTTAGACATTTCTATTTTTAGGTTGAAAATTCAACTATTATATTATAAATTTAATTATTTTGTTGAAAATTTAAGGATTTTCTTAAGAAACCGTCTTTTCTATCAAAAAAAATCTTTTCTTTTTGTTGAAAATATATTAATAAATTTGAAAATTTATTTGAAATACTGGTCTTTGGTTTAAAATCTATTTATTTTGTTGAAAATTCATCTTTTTTGTTTGAAAACATTTTTTAAACTGAATGCTCAACTAGTTCATGTTCGATTTAAAATTTACATTTTAAAAATTCCACTATTTTGTTGAAAATTTACACACATATTTGGTGGAAAAGGCGTCTTTTTTGGTGAAACATGAATATCCCTGATTAAACATTTATTTATTTGGTTGAAAATTCAACTAGTTTTTTGAAAAATCTTTGCTTGATGGTTGAGAATAATTTCCATAACTAAAAATTAGCATGTTCCATTTTCGGTTAAAATTGAATCCTTTTTTAGTTGAAAATTCATACATTTTGTTAGAAATATGTCTTTTTTGGTGAAAAAATTTTACATTTTTGTTAGAAGTTCAACCAATTTGTTACAAAGTTCATAATTTTAGTTCAAATCACGTTCGATGGATCTATTCATCGCCAAACATTGTAATTATTTAAACAATTTTCATAAATGGCTCTCCTTTAAAGAATACGTTTAATTTATTATGTTAGTTTCGAAATTTACAAGCAGTATTAATTATTTAAACAATTTAAATTTAAAAATTAAGAGTTTGACTTTTTTTACGAGCGAATTTGTTTACTGAACCAACTCACTCTTTTCTATGTTGCATTTAAAAAGAACTAATAATTATTTAAACAATTTTAATTTAAAGATGAAGAGTTTTCCCTTATTCTTACGAGTCAATTTGTTTACAGAGTCAACTAAGAAAGTCTATTCGATGACTGTGGTATGTTGCTCTGCAAATGTACAAAAACTATTAATTATTTAAACAATTTTAATTGAAAAATTAAGTGTTTGCCCTTTTTTCTAGGAATCAATTTGTTCACGGATTCAACTAACTCTTTTCTATGCTGCTTTTCAAATTTACAATAAATAATAATTATTTAAACAATTTGGATCAAAAAACTAAAAGTGACTTTTTTCTACAAGTTATGAAAGTAAATTTGTTTGCGAAGTCAACTATGAATGTTTATCCGGTGACTATTTTCTATATTGGTTTGCAAATTTACAAAAACTGTCAATTATGTAAACAATAATAATTTAAAAATTAAAAGTTTGACCTTTTTCAAAGGAATCAATTTGTTTTGAAAGTCAGCTAGGAATGTCTATCCGATGACTTTTTTCTAGGTTGCTTTGTAAATTTACAAGAACCATTAATTATTTGAACAATTTTAATTAAATAATTAAGAGTTTGCCGTTTTTGCTACAAGTAAATTTATTTACAGAGTTAACTAAGAATGTCTATGCGATGACTCTCTTCTATATAGCTTTGAAAATTTACCAGAACTATTAATTATTCAAACAATTTTAATGCAAAAATTAAAAGTTTGGCCTATCTTACGAATCAATTTGTTTTCGAAGTCAACTAAGAATGTCCATCCGATGACTCGTTTCTGGTTTGCTTTGTAAATTTACAAGAACTATTAATTATTTGAACAATTTTATTTTTTAAATTTATAGTTTGGCATTTATCCTACGAATCAATTTGTTTTCGAAGTCAACTAAGAATTTTTATCCGATAACTCTTTTCTAGGCTGTTTTGTAAATTTACAAGAAGTATTAATTATTTGAACAGTATTAAATGCAAAATTAAGAGTTTGCCCTTTTTTCTGCAAGTAAATTTTTTTATGGAGTTGACTAAGAGTGTCTATCCGGTGACTATTTTCTATATTGTTTTGCAATTTTAAGAGAACTATTAATTATTCAAACAATTTTAATTAAAATATTTTAAGTTTGGTCTTTTTTCTACGAGTCAATTTGTTCACGGTGTCAACTAAGAATTTATATCTGATGACTTTTTCTATGTTGCTTTTCAAAGTTACAAGAACTATTAATTATTTTAATAATTTTAATTAAAAAATTAAGAGTTTGTACTTTTTTCTACAAGTAAATCTGTTTACGAAGTCAACAAAGTATGTTGGTTTGAAATACAAAATTTATCTAATTTTTAGTTAAATATTCGACTTTCTTGGTATAAAATTAATCTTTTTGGATGAAGATTTATCACTTTAGTAGAAAATTATTTTTTTTCCATCGAAAATTAATTTTCTTGAATGAAAATACAAATATTCTATTTTTATTTAACTTTTTAAATCATAAAATTATTCGGATTACTATGTGTAATTCGAAAAATCTTTAAACCTTAAAATGTTTAATTTCAGTTCTTAATTCTATAGGGTACATTTTCAATTAAAATAATTTTAATGCGCAGTTTTGAGAACTTACACAATAAAAGATTAAAAGCTTTTGAAGTTGAAATTTGGTGACAAAAACGTCTTAACTTGATCAATTGTAAATATAAATTAACAATTTTATAGGCAACGTCAAATCTGTTCAAATGAAACAATTTACAGATTGTGAGAGAAAAATTGAACTTTTTTAATTCAAAAGCCTTAGTTATTAATTAAACGTAGATTTCCGACTGTTTTATAAACAATATGTTGTATCACCATAAAATATACAATTTTTTACCGATTTAATATAAAAGTTTTCAATCCGAAAAGAGGTAACATTTTTTTAATACCCAGCAATGTTTTACTTTATTTATAATAAATAATTGTAAATAAAATATTAAAAATAAAACAATTTGAAACTAAATTGCTTGAAACAGAAACACTTGAATCCTCAAAATTCCAGAGAGCTAAATTTAATCTTAGAACTTCAGAATGATAATTGAAAATTTCCGGTCAAAGAATTTTTTATTTTCAACTGAAAATATTGAAGTTTTATGTGTAAATAACAGATAAAAATTATTCACTTAAAACAAATGCGAGTAAGTTCGAGTAAATACTTAGATTTTTTATTATTAAAATTAAAATAATTTTTTTATTTCGAAAAATTAATTTCAGCCGAATATTTCAGAATATTTCAGAACAAAAGCAAATTGCAATAAATAAATATAAATTAATCCGTTATAAATTTGAAAGTAATTGGAATAAGTTCAAAGAAAAAACTGGGGCTTCCATTAAAAACGATTTTTGGTTCCAAAGAAGTTGCAACAAAAATGAACCCCACTTGCGAAAAAGGAACCTAATACAATAAATCAGCACTAAATGAACTAAAAAAATTAAAACAAAATGTAGATTTTTAAATGCTTTAATCAAAAAATTCAGAAGCTTTTCAAGCGTTTTTAAACGTTTCTAAATAATACAATTATTTCTTAAGATTCCTTAAAACATTGAAAATAATATCTTATATTGAAAAATTAATTTCAATAGAATGTTTCAGAAGACGTTAAAAGATTTCCAAAACTGTAAATATAATAATCTGGAATAGTTTGACGCAATTTATTTGAATCTCGCAGGATATAAAAAAAGTTTTAGGAGAAATTCAAACCATTTTGAAAGATATTTAGAAGTTTTAAAAAAAGTAATCAAAAATTAGTAAATATTCTAAAAAATGTAAAATAAAATGTAGTTTTGTGAATACTTTAAATTGAATTGGTTAGTTTTTTAAATATTTTAAAAGGTTTCGAGGAATAATATTTTTTTAATTTAACCTGGAAAAATTTGAAGAGATTGTTTAGTAAAAAAATATAGTTTTAGTAAATGTTTTAAAATATATCAGAACAAATTTTGATATATAAATAACAATTGAAGAATTATTAATTTGCAATTAATCAAACTTGAAATAATTGAACTTTTGATTCAAAAAGTGTTGAATAAATAGTTGTAATCTTTTAATTTTTAATGTTTTTAACTTAAAATCGCTTAAAATTGTATAATTTAAAAATTTCATTAATTTTTTGATTTATTATTCAGTTTGGGCCTTTAAAAAAGATATTGTTCATTTATGAGTAATACAAGTTTTTATTAATTAAAAAGATTTCTGCACGCTGATAATTTTTTCAAGAAAAAGAACAAATTTGCCTCAACCCGGATTTGAACCGGGAACGCGACTATCCATAAGTTGACCATTTAACTCGATTTATATATTTTCGAATCTTTGAACTGTATATAATTTATCGGTCACGTCAAGCTAAATGAGAAGGTAAATTATTTTCACAATACGAAAATCGAAAATGAAATCGAAGTAATGGTTGAAGTAAGGGGTAAAGTTGAGCATGTTTAAAAAATCGATGACCTTTTGCTTTTCTTTTTGCTCAATCTCAAAGGAAAATCATCATACCGACACAATTTTTTTAAAATTGTAGTTAATGTAATGCAGATTAACGAACACATTATTAGGATACCATCAACCCATACAGGAGGAGGGTCAATAAGGCCGGTTTTTGGGCCATCTACAGATTGGCCTCAAACATGTTTTATTTTATTCATCTAACTAGATCTCATAATCCCTTAAAAGGATTTTTCCTGAGAGTGATCTGATTTCAAGATATAGTCATTTTTAAGTTCGTATTTTACATGGGTTTCCGCACTTTCATTCAAATCATGCTAAGTTTCACATTGTTAGTATTGCTCACGCAAGATCATACTTGGCCAAAAACTGCGCACGTATATGCGTTACAACATATGTTAAAGCCATCATTTTTCTCGAGGTACTTAGCCTTGAAAATAGGGCTCATTTTTATACTTTATTAGGTTTGTGATCATGAAAGGAGTAAATATGTCCTACTTTATCAGATTTATTAGCCATAATTTCTATAAAATAATCGAAATAATCTTGGAGACATTTTTCTAAGAAAAGGTATATTAGTTTACAGTCAATCAGAACTTATGGTCGATTAGAGGCTAGGTACTCTGAAACAGCCTTATTCGTCAGAATTGGTTTGGTCATCTGAAGATGATGCTGCTTCTCCTTCATTTTTCGACCAACACGATGCACCATTCACGTGACTTTCGAATTCACGTGAAGTTCTGGGAGTGTTTTGGTTATATCTAGAGTAACCAAGATACCACAGAACACTGACAATGTGAGCGCAACATTCTATCACTCTTGCACTACTTTTGCACTGACAGTACAAACCACTTATCGGATTTGGTCCAGGATTAGTTTCTATCCATAAGTTATACACTTTAGAAGATGTATGCCGAGACTGGATTTGTACTCTTAGAATGCCTCCCTCCTGTTTGTGGACAAGAAGGGAGTACATTCCATCATCAGATAAATGTTCCTCGGTATACGATTGGGCTTGCTTCAGCTGATATACTCCGAGTGTGATGTATCGCAATTCATCAAGAGTTAACCTAGGAAAATCAGGTAGTGTCTCTTGCGTTATAGGAAGCCACGATGCCGTCCTTTTTGCCCAGTTTTCCTTTTCTGCTCGCTCTTGCAGGCGATTAGGCTGCGAAGCCAATCGCAACATTCAATCAGCGATCAGATGATCATCGGAATTATCATGAATTCTAAGAGTTCGGAAAGCATTACAAAGGGCACAGACTATTCTGACGTAATCGCCGATGTACGGGATTTGACTATTTGGAAAAACATCACTTAAGGCTCTCCAAGTTTTTATCAACCCATTGACTGCTTCAACCACCCATCGGACTTTAGTAACGAGCCTTGATTCGTTTGCTTCAATCGTAGTGTGCTGTGATCCTTTTTGAAGAAAATGAGGCAATTTGGAAACGATTCCAAGATCTTCTAAAAACTTCAGGCAGTCCCGAAAACCGCGATCGACAACGATAACAGAGTTTGAGGGCATCCATGTACGCAGTTTTATTGAATCTTGTTTTAAAAGACTTTCAAAGATACTAGCGTCGTTGTTCTTGCCATCAGAAAAATACGGACCGAAAACATCCACTATATATCCTGTCGTCGTTACTAACATCATGGGCTTGACCAGATTCCTTCCCTTATGCATAGAATAAGTCCGCCTTTGAAAAGGGTAATTGCTACTCTTTTGGATAAACATGTATGTACCATCAGCTACAAGGATACATACATCTTCTCCATTTGCGAATAGCGTTTTTGTCCTTGATGTAGTATGGTCCTTAATGACTGACTCGGGTGATATGTGACCTATACCAAGATGATGAGGTACAAAGGAGGACATCAGAGCTTTCCTTGCTGCCGTAATTCCTCTTCCAACTCTTCGTATTTCTATGCCAAAAATAGTTGATAAAATCGCATTGGAAAGACCTGTGCGCAACTTGATCAACAATAATGCAAGGCACAAACGCACAGAACGACCTTTCGTCGAACGCACTTCAATTGACAAGTACTGTGCAACGTCACTAAATTGATTTTTCGTCAAACCGGTGAGCCTATAATAATAATCTTTATCCTCAAGCGCAGATGGATCATCAAAATTCAACCCTGTTTTTCTTGCCTCCTCACGCAAATCATTCAGAAGCTTAGAAATCGACTCAGCGTTCATGTGAGTAAAATCAGAGGTGGCTCCTTATAGACGCATCAGCCTCTTTCTTAAGAAAACCATTATCAACCAAATGAGAAGCACAACATCTCGCTTTTGCAGGAATCAAAATACCAGTATCGGCGTAAACCCTCAATGCAGCAAAAGGTTTGATTCTGATAAGAGTATTCTTATGATGACAGTCAAAATCTGAAGTTCCATCTTCACTGGAAGATTCTGAATTTTTATAAATCTGACTCTTACCTGGTTCTAAAACATTTGATAAATCATTTTCAGAAGAACTCATCTCTTTTGCATCTGTAATCCGACGCTTTTTAATCGAAAAGCATCGACAACTATCGAAAACCTTTGACTGAATGGTTAAGGAGCTATTAAAAGCAGTTTTAAGAACATTTAATGCCCGTTCATCCTGAACTACTGATAGATGACTCTTTGATTTTAGGAATTTACCGCAACAAGAACACTGTTTTTTCGGCATAATAAGTGGTAATTAAAACTTAATTCGCAAGTAATTATTTTAACTGATAAAATAAAGAGAATCTGAGACTGATCTACAGAACTATTAAATAATAAGGATCTTAAAAAAAGTGTAGCCTCTCATGCCTATGAAGTACCTGTGCAAAAACCTTACAATCGCTATGAAACTAGTCGATACTGATAAAATAAAACTACAATAAAATAATCTGGAACAGATGTATGTACGCAGTAATATCACATACAGTGGATAAGAACTCTTTAACAGGTCGAAAAGTGGAAGAAGAATGAAGGAGAATATAGCTAAAAGCATCGGCAACAAACGCGAATACCATGTGGAGGGGGAAAACAGATGAACGTAGCGAAGCGGCAGTCGCACATCAACGATAGCGTTTTGTTTCCTATTCCACTGACTTTGGTTGATTTTAATCTCACTTCTCTTTGCCCAAGGGCGTCAAAGTGGCTAAGACCGGCAGTAAATGTTGCTTAAGAAAAATAACTTGACAATAATAAATTAATAACAATAAATTAATACCTTAAAATAATACGCTCGGTTTTTCATAAAGTATAAAAATAAGCCCTATTTTGAAGGCTAAGTACCTCGAGAAAAATGATGGCTTTAACATATGTTGTAACGCATATACGTGCGCAGTTTTTGGCCAAGTATCATCTTGCGTAAGCAATACTAACAATGTGAAATTTAGCATGATTTGAATGAAAGTGCGAAAACCCATGTAAAATACGAACTTAAAAATGACTATATCTTGAAATCAGATCACTCTCAGGAAAAATCCTTTTAAGGGATTATGAGACCTAGTTAGATGAATAAAATAAAACATGTTTGAGGCCAATCTGTGGATGGCCCAAAAACCGGCCTTATTGACCCTCCTCCTTAGGGTTTGAAATAAGAGGTAAGTGGCTAAAAATGAGAAAATTCGCTGAAAAACATTATGAAGGGTTTTAGCGGGTGGTAAAAACGATTCTAGTAACCATTTCTTTAAAATCCTCAACTTTATGGATAATTATTACGATAAAAATGTTATTTAAAATAATTTCTCATAACTTGTAATTTTCTATTGAGAATCAAGTAATGTTTAGTAAACTTTTATGATGAAATTTTTGATTTGACACAACACACTTTCTTATTTTAACAATTATTCTTCCATCGTTTAATCTCCTTAGGAATAGGTCTTTTCTTATGCATGTCTAGCCTTTTATCCAAATAAACCAATGATATGATCGAATCAGACAAGTATACTGTCCTCTTGAAAGTTTCCAGGATAGTGTTTTCTCTACTGATTTTTCTGGAATGTTCCTGAACTGTCTTTCTGTTAATTTTGTGCACACTTTCGAGCGCATCTTAGGGATGGGCGATTCTCTCGAAAAGATCGATTCTTGAATCGATCCAGGATCGAATTTATGAAGATCGATTCAGAAAAAAAATCGAATCAAAAGAATCGATCTTCAAAGAATCGACCTTGCAAGAATCGATCTTTTAAAATCCATATAAAAATGTCTTAACTATCTTAAGTTTAACTATAAATTATTACTTTTATTCAATTTTAAATAAAATGATTTCAGATCGACAAGTAAACACTTTTTATTTCTATTGTCACATAAAATTAACACACTTTGTAGTTTGAACAATATTTTAAAAAAATATTTCGTTCATTTTTGAACGTTTAAAACGTCAGGTACATGTATAATCTTATAATTAGTCCAGATACCAATCTTTGCTTGACAAAGAATTTAAGAATAAGAGTTTTTGCAAGTTTTGGCATCACAAGCAACTGTGATGCCCTGAAAAGTTTCGGCCCTTCCTTTCTAACAATAAAGGATAGAGAAAGAATTCTATTCGATTTCGAAACTTTGGTAATAAACATTTTGAGATCAGGTTTCGCTTGAGCTTAGATTGAAATGCAGTCTTGGACACAAAAGAAAGAATTATAGGAAAGAGCAATAAAGATAAAATATGTACGCCGCAGTTACGAAAGTATAGGGCGGAGAGATAAATACAAAATAAAAAAGAATCGCTTCTTCGATTCTGGGGGTAAAGAATCGATCCAATAAAAATCGACTCGTAAAGAATCGATTCAAAAGATCGATCTTTACAGTGAAAAAGATCGATCTTTGAAGAATCAATCCAGAATTTCCCATCCCTAGCGCATCTTCCGCATAAAATGCTATAGGTATAGGAAACCGCCTTACAATATCAGGACCATATTCTAAAAACTTATGCACGGAAGGGTTCATGCGAGCCCATGGATATCTTAGATAGTGGAGTTTGTAAGTTATATTACTCAAATTTGTCAGCTCATCTATTTTAATCTTCAAGGTACTTCTATAAACCTTTATGATGTTACCGAAATTGCAAACTAGCTGCTAATCAATATTTAGAACATTGGCAGTCTTCGGGTCTCTCAAGATATTCACGAGCAAGATTTCCATTGTTCGAAGTTCCTTAGTCTTGTATTACTTGATCAACTCTTATTTTCAAAGCATCATATCATCTTTCTCTCACCCGAACATCCTTTCTTTGGTGTGAAGTCTGCCTTTTTATTGTTGAAATTGTGGGATATCACCAGACATGTTGGGCTAAACGATTGTACTCTTCTAGAGCCATTTCAGTGTCTTTTTAAGGGCAATGTGATACGCACAGTTTCCCCGGCTTTTTTCAACAAAAATTAAAATTTTTAAAAACTGAATTCGGAGATGCTATAAAATATCATAACGGACGTCCCCGGACTCTTTTTAGAGGGATAATAACAAAAAAAATTGATTGCGCTAAATAAAAATTGTATGCACATGCATTATTTTGAGGTTATGTCGTTTTTCATCTCTGCCTTTCCGATAATCTGGAAATCATTTATGAAATAAACTTTTTTGATTGCGCTATGCAAATTAATCACATTTTTCTAAATTAAAACTTTTTTGAATTAACCTACAAAAAAAGTGTGTGGGTACGTCCGTTAGCATGTTCTCTATCATTTCCCAAATTTTTAAGACAAAATATTTATTATTCTAGAAAAAAAGCCGGGGGAACCCAAAACTGATAAAATCGACAATTTTCTAAGTATCACATGCCCTTAATGTGCGATTTTCAAAGGCCGAAAAAATCGGTTTCTTCGACGTTTAGGAGTATTCGATAAGTATTTCAGAATGGACAGACATTTAGGTGGATTAATTTGTGCTCCGCATACAAAAAGCGATTGGTGTGGTCTTCAGTCATCATTCTCCTCCTAGTGAAATTCCTGCTGAGGGTTTACATATCCAGAGACACTATCAAAGCCAGTCGTCACCACAGTGTGCCCACTTCTATAGGCAAGTTGGCGAAAGAATTGTAGTTATCACTACGTCCCCTAGATGGCGCGCGTGTGAGATCAGAATTCAAAATGAATTTGAGCAGACGATAGAAGTTCTATACTCTGCTTACGTCTACTCAAGTTCACTGTAGCTGCAAAAAATTTTTTTTGTCTGATGAATTTGGATTAACAGTGGATTTTCACCGATAAAAAAAACTAAAAATTGAATAAGAACTAATCGATCATCGCTCAAATGTAATCAAATTTTAAAGTCTGTTGAAATCTTTCTATGATAGATTTTATTTTGTTCAATTTTCGGTTTGTGCTATTGGTTATTATTATTCGTGTATTTATTTCAGAAAGAGAAGTGAACATAACCTAAAAATTAGGGTGAGAAGGAAAGGGGGTGGGTCGTTGCTATATACAATAGTTCTTGCTACGTCCCCTAGGTGGCGCTAATCTTGGATTTTTCCACAATCTATAAGTAGCCCCTCGAAATACATGGGAGTGGGCACACCATGGTCATCACCGACAACTTGATGCTATTCGTAGCATTTTTTGGCCAGTCTGATGTAACAGAATCGCATAATCTTTCAGCAGTCTTTTCTAGCATTTATGGCAGTGGAACGGAAACCTCTACCTTTTGCTAAAAATTATGAAAATTTTGACTGGAAAACAAAATTCTGTTTATTAATATAGGCAATTAAAAATAAAATGTAAATACTCATGGTGAAACAGCGATGTTTGAAAATTAATTAATCAAATCATCCTAATTTTGTGTATAGCATGCTGATAGTTAAATCATATGCGCTTGATAAATTCGCATTTACAAAATGAGAATGCATCGCATGTATAAAACATTTGATCTTCTATTTAGAATGTCATCAATCACTTTGAAATTTATAGTGCAGAGTAAGGTTTTTTGTTTTCATTATTATTAGGTTTGATAAATTAATAGAAATGAAACCTCTAAAATATTGTAATCCTTTGACCGACATTCTCATCTTTTCAACTACCCAAGTGCGAATTGCCGGAGCTGAATACACGGCCCAATGTTGGTCCAATTTTGGCAGCCTAAGGTCGGCTAAAGTTATTGGGCCAATATCGGCATTTTATTCAGCCCAGAGTTGAGCCAGTGCTAGCAGCCTATATTGGCTATTTATATTTGCCGATACTCCACCGATGATTCGTCCAGTATCGGCACTTTATTTCGCCAAGTCTCACTTTTAGCACCTAATAAACAAATCTTACACGAGGAATAAAAAAAATGTATTGAAAAATTGTCAAAGTTTACGATAAAATTTGTTAAGTTCTGTTATTAAAAATTATAAATGTTCATGAAAAATTACATCTTCTGTCATTGCAAGAAATTGTAAAGTAGGCTACAACGAAAAAAAAGAAATATTACGCGAAGAAAAGTTGCAATCGATTTAAATTATTTATTTAAAAATTATTATATTGATATTCCTGTTAACAGTTCGTGTTTTTTTCATTTACACAGCGTCGCATAATAATAAGTAATTATAAAAACAGAGCTTAAAATTTGGTTCTTTAACTTTTCTGAACTGCAGCTTATGAATATGGCTTTTTCACAGAGTTTCAACTTGCGGGTTTAGCGCAGTGGTTAGCACTCCCGATTACCAGGCGATAGATTTAGGTATATAGATGTAGGTTCGATACCCCGTGTCGCTAGAAATTTTATTTGTAATATTATTTTCAAAATGTAATATATGTATTCGATCTAAACAGGACTACTAATGTTTATATTCAAAAGTACTCGCAATCAATTAATATTTATTTTTTAAAATACCTTTTTTGTCATATCATTAGACCTTAGATTATAGCAGTATTGGTACCCAGTGTTGGGCCGACAATGGTAGCCAAGCCTTGGCTGCCAAGACAAGGCCATAGTTAGCAATCCGGCAATGGCGCGACGATGGCAGCTAGCTTTGGTCCAATACTGGTACCCAGTGTTGGGCCGACAATGGCAGCCAAACCTTGGCTGCCAATTGCAGGCCATAGTTATCATTCCGTCATTGGCGCGATAATGGCAGCCGAGCCTCGGCAATATTTTTGCTGACTATGGGCCAATGTTGGGCCGTATGTGAATTCGCACTTGGGCACAGTTAAACTGTTATTTTTGTGTTTTGGTCACTCGACTCGTCTTGATGTGTCAGGGTGGGTTTTCTACCAGCATTTTCTTTGATTCTGGCTCTTTTTGTAATTCGCCCACCTTTTTTGGCTGTTTTATTTCTTGCACAACGCATTTTTACTCTATCCTATCTCATTTGAGATTGTTCTATTTGTTTTTATTTCATATTCTTGGGTGTACTACAAAACAACTAAGGTTCGAAAATAAACAACTTTCATTTTCAACGCTACCATTTTTTTGAATGAATTTACTTTGTAATTTCATCCAATTTTGAGATAGCTAATTATATTGTTATTTTTATAATTTGTTGATACAATATTGGTACGATATTTTACCAATAATTTATTTAAATAATAATATAGTAAGAGACAACTCGAAGTATTTTTTATAATGATTTATTCAAAAAAGTATCGATATTATAATATTTTATTATAATATCTATATTTTTGCCTGCAAAAAAAGTAAGAAAACATAGATTATTGTTGCTGCATATTTCTTAAAAATAGTTAAGTTAGACTTTCTGGAGTAGGTTGAGTGTTCCAGTGGCTGAACAGTCACCAGTGAATGAACACTAATACGAAAAATATATAAATATAACCTTTGAAAGTTAATGTCTTTATAAATTTCTGTATAGTTGAAATCTTGAAGCAATTTTAAAGAGTTTAATATACAATTCATTGCAGTAAATTCTTGTAAATAATTTTAGAAATTTTTTGAATGTGAAGCATAATCGATTATGGTGAGTGATGGTGAGAAAGTCACCGAGCACTATAACGTACGTGTCTAAGCAACTCTTTGTTTACACTGCTTTTACCAAAAAATTCTTTACATTTTCTGCATCAAAGTTGTGCTGTTATATTTGTAAGATATTATTATTCAATTTCCCACAGGGGTTTTTCACAAAAAGTACGTTTTTTTAAATAAATTAGTGTTCACATACTGGACCTTTAAATTGCCCGTGTTCCAGTGAACGAACGCTGTGTTCATTTATTGGATCAAAACTGTCACCCCGCAGGTCCAGTGAATGAACAGCAGGTTACTGAAACCTGGCTATCGTTTCTTTACATATAAATAAGTTTGTTTCAATTAATGTGACTATAAATATCGAAGCTATAAATATAAACTATAAGTAGTTATAGTTTAAATGTTTATTTTTTTGGTTAGAACATCAAAAAAGTACGCTCGAACTAAATTAAAGGTAAGGCAACTTTGAGGTTAGAAATTTCATGCTTTTTTGCATTTAGAAAACGTTTTTTAACTATAAAAAACATTAATTCGCGCTAG
>NC_046657.1:148146599-148157011 GCF_010883055.1 Belonocnema kinseyi
TAAATGTTAACATAATTTTCATTTTTACAACACTGTGATTTATAATTGTATTTGCTAATTTAACCTGAAGCAACATAGTAAGGTGCTGTATTGCAAATGTTATGTGTACTAAAAATCGCAGTTTTCTATTGCAGTCACTAGATAAGAGTTATTTATTTTTAAACGAAAATTTGTATTTTTTGTAAGGTTAATAGAACTGATAGAGATGTTTAAAAAATAAATATTGCAATAAATAATTAAGAGAAGTTAATCTAGTTCTGTGTTCAACTTTTGTATTCCCTCCTTTCTTTATATCTAAATGTCTTGTGGTTTGTATTGAAATAATATATTTAATAAATTTCTCAACGCTTTCTAATATTTTACATTATTTAATTGCTCAATTTATAATGTACCTATGTAATTTTATACTTAAATTCTAATTTATAGTGATTATAGTGTTCATTCACTGGTGCTCTATTGTTCATTCATTGGCTCACAGTGTTCATTCACCGGCGTTTTCGTTAATTTTGCACTATTTAATGATTTTTTATAAAACTTTTTGGTGAAAACAAAATTTGTTTATCGGGTTATGAAATGTGAACTCTTAAGAATCTATTTTCAAAAGTTTTGTAAGAATAATCAATTATTATAACGTGAAATGGCCTAGTTGTGATCGGTGATTTTCTTAAGTGTTCATTCACTGGGTCACACACCCTATTATAAATAATCTACTTGATTTAAATAATATTCTCACACAATCTAAATTTCACTAAAAAAAAATAATACTCGTTTTAAAAAACGTATTCTTTAAGAAAAAGAATTTGAATACGTGTTTTATCTTAAATGTATACAATTAACAATCTAATGAATACATATATTTCACTGTTAAGGTCAAGTCACGAACAAATAATTCTCCAGAATGCCTTCTTCGAATATTACCTAGAGTGGGGGGAGCAAGGAACCATCCAGTGCTCGAAACGAGTGCCCCGAACTCTTCTACGCATGCGTCGCGCTCGGTCTCATATTGGTTGCTGTCCGCGCGCAATTTTAAATGCTGAAAAATAACATTTTTATTGTTTATTATGAACAATTCCATTTTAACATATATAAATGGTTATTATACCGATATTAATGAATCTTGATAAAAATAAAAATTTATTAAGTGCATACTGTGTAAATAAAAAATATCGTTTGGTACTCACTTGTATTTTTCTTGCATATTTTTCATTATTAATAACGGTATGCACTTAAGAAATTTTTATTTTCATCAAGATTTATCAATATTGGTCTAATAAACATGTATATAAGTTAAAATGACATTATTTATAATAAACAATAAAAATATTATTTTTTAGCATTTTAAATTGTGCGCGAACAGCAACGAATCAGAGATCGAGCGCGACGTATGCGCAGAAAAGTTCGGGCACTCCTTACGAGCACTGGAACCATTGTTATTTTGCGTTTTCAGATTTTCGCTGTTCATTTCCACCCCTAGAAAGGACAATGAGAGCGATAAACGATTCATCCAGTAGAGGTTTTTGAATAAAAGGTCACTAGAATCGTTTTTACCACCCACGAAAAATTTTACAATGTTTTTCAGCGATTTTTCTGATTTTTAGCCACTTACGCCTTATTTCAACCCCTAATTTAGGGGTTGATGTTATTCTAATAATTTTTTCCTTAATCTGCATTACATTTAATATATAATTTAAAAAAAATAATTGTATAGATATGTAGATTTTCCTTTGAGATTGAGCGAAAAGAAAAGCAAGATGTCATCAATTTTTTAAACATGCTCAGCTTCACCCCTTACTTAACCCATAAAATAAGCAATGTAAGAATTCTTACATATTTTCCTTTAATTCACGTAACATGAGCTTTATTTTTAAAAATATTTGTTGAGTTATTTCTATTCTTTCTCGTTGTATTAGATTTTAAACAAAAAAATGCAATATATAAAAGTGCAAAATAAGGGTTACGCTCCTAGCCACGTAATGCACTATTGCGTAATGCACTATTCAAAAAAGTGAGCGTATTTTGAAAATTTTTGAGAAGACTTTTTTTTCAAAATTCAAAAATTTTTCTGTACTGATATTTATAGTATTCAAACAGACGAACAATTTATCCTAATGACTTTTATTCTATAAAACCAAAATTTACCAGAGTTATAGCATTTACAAAATTCCAAAAAACACACGAAAATCAAAATTTTAAGCCAAATAACGCACGATATGAAAAAGAGTCAAGAGAAAAAAAATGTTTCTTTTTTAGTGTCCCACATAATCATTCTGAAAAAAAGAGTTTTTGGTTTCGTACCTAAAGAAGTGAAACGCACGTTAAGAAGAACAATGACTTGTTTGGTTCAGAATAACTTACAGCCCACAAATCTGCACCGATTTCGACAAAAAAAAAATCTGGAAAAAGCTAATAAGATTTCTGAGAGAGTAATCCAGGCTAATTTTTTAATTATGGTTACAATTTTTTTATAAATAAACAAATATGATGAAAAAATGGCCATTTTTCTATTTGACGTTCCCGGTGCTCGTCAATAAAAGGATAATTGTTGAAATCTCTCAAGTTGCATAAAATAGCATTAGCTAAAGATATTCCATTATTAGACAATATAAAAAAAGTTTGTTATCAACCAATTATTTGTTGAAAACATTTTTGCTACGATTTTCCATAAATACACGTTTTTTCAAGTTATGTCGCAAGAAATTGGAATCGAAAGAATCTCATTTTAAAAAATTTCTCTTCTGATTATAATTGTTTATATTATAAACAAATTTAATATACAAATGCAGTAATCAGGCATTTTTCGACAAATATATCAAAAAATGTAAATTTCAACAAACAAAACCGAAAAAAACCCCCGAACCCGATTACGTGCGTATCATTGAGCTTAAACCCCTACAATCCAATTTCCTTAACCCCCGATCCTTGTTACCTATTCCGCCCTAACACTTCAAAATGGCGGATCCAAAATGGCAGCCATATTGAATTTTCAAAATCTGACTTCATATTCTTAATGAGCTACCTCAAAAACCTATATATAGATTTTTTCGATCGAATACGATCACTTATAAATTGGGCTTATAGCCTCACATATGCTATATAGAGTGTTTTGACGTTGTTACGAAACTGCGAAAATACTTAACTTCAATCAATGATATATCGATGAAAAAAAAAGCTATCTTGAATCTGAAAAATGGATTTCAGAGGGCAAGGGTGCTCCTTTGTGATGCTTTCGCCCGTTTTTGAAAAAAAAATTTATTCAAGATGCTATGTAACCTCAAATATAGCAAAAAACGGTGTTTTTTGCACATTTAGGTTACAATATCTCGAAAACTGAGGGTGATGGAATTTTTCTGAGGTCGGATTCGGATTCAGCGCAGCAAAAACCTTCGGGTATACTAGGTCTGGTCTCTGGTTCCGGACCTTTGTCAAATTTTGTCGGCCTGTGTTATCATTGAAGAGAGTAGTTTTGAATAAAAAAAATTGCAACCTAAAAATTAATTTTTTCAACAAAGAGATGAATTTTTAACTCAACTAATAAAGCTTCAACACAAAATTGGTTCAAACATTCAACCTAGTAATTGCATTTTAAACCAAAAAAGATGAATGCAACCTTTTCTGATTTAAATTAAAAATCTCGATTATTTTAAGTACTAACTACTACATTTTTCATTGAAAGTCCATCTTTCTTGGCAAAAATTCCACTACTAAGTTAAATGTATGAATCGATTTGTTTAAAAAACTTTTTTTTGTAGAAAATTAATCTTCTCGGTTGAAAATTTCACTATACTTTGTTGAAGATAAATTATCGCGTTCGAACGTACTCCACCAGCGTTGGAGTTCCGAGCGCGGCCACAAACAAATCAATAACTTTTGAGCTACTGCAAAAAAAAAACTTTTTTCACCAACATTTGCGGAAGAGATTGTCAAATCTATTAGAACGTGGAAGAATTCTTTCACAGGCAGAAAAGTATAATTAATTAAAAGATTCTTTAAACCAAAGATTATTTAAACAATAAAAAAAGATGTTTAGTACTGAAAAATTTTTTAGCGTAAAATATACTTCACAACAAAATTTTGCATAACTCAGTTATTGAATTTCGATGCACCGTTCGCGAGTAATTCATTTTTGAAAAAAAAATTATCAAGAATTTTGATTGGTTATAAGTTTAAAAATAATAAATTTCTTGCAAAAATATATTCTAGGGAACTTATTTTGGTATAAAAACGAATCGAAAACTGAATAAATTGATTGAAAATAGAACTTTCGATTTAAATGTAACACACTTGAGAAAAACTAAAGTAAATTAGAGAAAAGAAAAATCTACATTGATCGTAATCTGATATTGAAGAATTGAAAAATGGAACCTGAAATAAGAGCATCTTAGGTTCGAAACGTAGATTGTTGAATTAAATAAAGTCATCTCTGATTTTTTATTCTTTTATGAATTTTTACAGAAATGTAACCTCGATAAGCTTCTATAAAATATAAGCCTTGCATTACCCGGCTTCTCGTTCTCTCTACCTTCCTTTTCTCACTATACGATTTTCAATCATTCACCGGAAATAACCAAGTTCAGGTCGGAGATGAGATTTTCCAGTGGGCTGCCGAATCGTTTTACTCTGAAATTAGGTATTACACGGATCCGTTTTCTGAGCAAAAAGCCTTATACTACAGAATTACAAGTACCAGATCCTTTTCCTTGCGGTGCACTGAAAAAATATTTGGTTGACCGAAACAAAAGTTTGGTTGTACCAAAAAATTTTTTTTTTGCCATCGAAGCAACAAAATCGTTAGATTGAGCCCACTAAATTATTTTTCTGGATCATTTGTTTCATATAAACAAAAGATTTGGTAGGCATTACAACATTTTTTTGCAGATTGATCATACTGATTTGGTTAAATTGACCAAATATTTGTTAGCTCAACACAATGATTTTTGAGACTTGAAAATAATATTTTAGATTTTACTGAATAGTTTTGCTGAACGAACTAAATATTTGTAATCGCATAAAAATTATTTTTTGTCGAGCAAGTTAAACTGTGGTTGATTTAACAAAATAGTTTTAGTGGAACAATTAGCGTTTTTTAAGCAAGAATTACTTTGTTACGTGAAAAATGTATTTTGCAAATAAAATATAAAATATTTTGTCTATTTAAAAAAAACCTGAAGAACAAAATGTATTGATTCAATTAAATGTGTTTTATTTGTACAAAATTCGTTTAATCAATCACAATTAATTTTTTGAGTACTTGTTGATTAGATGAAAGAGTGAAAAATTAAGAGATTTATCTTAAATGCTTTTCGATATTTTGAATACTTTCTTCATTATTTTAAGTATGTTTTTAGGATTTTAGAGAGCGGTGATTTCCTCTCGAATCCACCATATTGAAAAAGTGGTCAGTTGCTCGCGATGAGTCGAAAGAGAGCGCATGCGCGACTGCGCGTTTGGTTCACTCAACAAAATTCTGTGGTGGACTCAACAAGAAGTGCTTAACAAACATTTTTGTTTGAGTCAAATAAATTATTTTGTAACTCCAATTATTTTTTTGGTAGTTGAAAAAAAATTTCATGAGAATAACCTAAACTGCTGAACAAAATTATTTTGTTGCTAACACAGTATTTTTTTTTCTCAGCGTGGGATTTCGAACGAAATTAACTCGAGACGAACTTGACCCGCACGCTGCTGCAATACTATTAAGGCGTCGTAAACAAAATACGGTTCCATATTAGTGTGGCGTGTACGAAACCGTAATAGCTCGGCATATTCTCGTTTCGCCATTAGCGGAAGTCGTCGAATCCACCGGAAGTTCATCGACGCAACGGCGTCGACCAAGTACTCAGTTGTTTCGTTCGAGCTTGTTCTAACGACAGTTTTGCGGTTACGAGCGTGCACAAACACGTCCTCAATTACTGTTAATAATTAGTTTAGAACACTTCATGAATTGGAATTAAAGGAAATTTAAATGAGATTGAATTCAAATTTAAAATTATATTTAACGTTCTTTAATCAAATTAATGTGCAGAATTCCTGAAAATAAAAACAAGAATCCAACGATCAAATTTCGACAACCACCATAAAATGTTTCTATTGAAATTTGAAACAAGATAACTATTTTTTCCTAAAAAAAGAAAAAAAATGCATTTTTTAGACGAAAATGAAAAAGAAAATAGAAAAGGGAAAGGCAACGAACCAAATCCCGTTTCTTGTATTTATTACTTTTGTCATATTTATTTTTATCATTATTATATTACAATAAGCAAATATTTGAAAAAAAATAATCACCAACAATCATGGTTTTGTTGCTGTTCCTGCCTGCTCGGCTATTTTTAATTTATTTTAATTTTTTTCCTTGATAAGGGTTCTGTATAAGTGCCGAAACGTTTGTGATTATTTTTTTACAAACTTTTTTTGTGATTTAGTAATAATTAAGCGGACACATTCTCATCGCGCGCTACACGCTCGGTCTTTGTATTTACCCCACATTTGTGTGCAAGCCTTATAAATAAAAGGTCAAACCATCGACAACTATTATTTCGTGATTGTGAATTCTTTTTTTTTAAAGCTCCTTATTCAGATATTGCAAAATAAAGTGAAAATCTTACTTTTAATAATTACTTTAATATTTGTTTTTTATTTTCCATTAAATTTATTTCTTAGCCACCCTAAAAAATGTATATCATTTAAATAAATTTTTATTATTACTATTCATAATATGCGTTAGTAATGGAACAAAAGCATTTTGATTTTCTTATTTTTACTATTAAAAAAAGCGTGCATTCTATTAAAATAAAAATTATTATTAAGCCTTTTTTTCCAACTTGTGTCGTTTTTTTCAAAAATTAAATATTTATATTTAATCTTATTTTTTACAATTAAAACAAAAACTACGTGTCCTATAAATTCCTGACAAATTTAAATGAGTTTGCTCTATTTTTTAGGAGAGTAATTTTTATTATTTTAATTTTTGCATAGTTTGGGTCGTTTGTCCAAAATTGAAAAAAAATTCTTTTTAATTTTATTTTTTACGCCATTTTAATTTTGAAACGGCGCTCACTTTTTGCATCTCCATCCAAAATAGCAGAATATAAACTACAGATAGACTGACAGACACCTCCGTAAAAGTCATTTTTTCTGGCTGAGGGGGTCTCAAAACGTGGAGATTTAATGAAAACGGACAAAGTGATATTTGACATAAACCCAATACCTTCTCATTAGGTAGTAGTAAGAAGAAACAAGGGGATTTGTTTGATTACATTCAGATTTTTCTTTTCTCTTTTTCATGTTTGTCCAAAAAAAGGAATTTTTTAGTTTTATAAAACTTTTCGCAGCAAAATTCGGTAGGTTTATCAATTTTAATTAACTTTTGGTAAAGAGGAGATCCTTTAGGGTGCGCTTATTCGATTTTGAGTTACCGCCGTCATTTACCCCGAGTGCCATGTTTGTAGGTTTGGATGAAAATTGGTTCTAGGGGGTTATATTAGTGACTGAACACGAACTCGAAGTCGAAATTCGAAATTTTGAAATGGCTGATCCAATTACCCTTCATTGACTTCACCCTTTCTCCCGACTATCCAAATCCCTCGCCTATCCCTTAAGGGGGGCCAACCCATGTAACGACTTCAAAATATCGATTTTTTTTGCTGAAATGGAAGCGAATCGTCCCAGAAACCTCTCTGAACTGGAAAAAAACTTTTCAAACAATTATATTTTAAACAATTTTGTGCAAATTTTTGGGAGAAAATCAAACTTTTTTTAAAACAGACACCATTTTGTCTAAAATAATTTTTTTTTACAGCTTGAAAAAATTTAATTGTGTTACATGGGTCGCCCCCCTTAATTTGCGAGATCCCTTGTAAATTTAGTGCCCTACTTAGAAACCCACAATCCCTCCAAAATCGTAAGTCCTGAAGAAGAAAATGAATGATAAATTTAAAAGTTAATTATTAATGTCTGCGATTATAAGGAGGAATTAAAATTGAAATTTGTGAGCGAAAAAGAAATATTTGAAAATTGTTTTTTAGAAAATTATGTGAAAATAGATTTAGTTTTGGTAATGTTTTATTGCTTTTTAGAAAGTGTCCTGCCACCTTTAACAAAATAAAAAACGACTCTGAGAAAAACGCCTTATCTGTACTCCTTCTAAGAGCATTGGATAAGTGAGGGGTTTAGACAAACGTATTGAATTAAAGACTGACAAGTGGGGATAGGTAAAAACGAAAATGAATTTTGAAAAATGAAATTATAAGAATAAAAGTAACTAGTAGGAAAAAAGCTAGACAAAAAAAGTACGAAAATTGTGCAAAATAAAAAGAGCGGCATCAGTCACAGAAACTGGTGGCCTAAATCATAGAGCGTGACGTAACTCAAGCAACCCCAAGGTTTCCCAACCTCACTGAATACTTCCGCTACGTGGTCAGGCCACGCGCATCCCCCAGTAGTAAAAACCGAGACGCTCACTTAAGTGAACGTGCAGGTTTTTAATCAGCCATAAGAACCCCTGAGCTAGTCGGTAAAAGGTAAAAAAAAAGAAAGAGTAGATAAAATCGGATGCGTTCAAGATCTGGAAAAGCAAAAGTTATTCCGACAATGGCAAATCTAGTAGAGAGGGTAAAAAATAGTAAGGAAAATAATATAATCCCGAAAATTATACTGGGAGAAAATAACGCACAAGCAACTGCGAGTAATTTAGAAAACGAAAATATTGATAATCAATCGGTTGAAAGAGAAAATGGAAGAGAATAAATAAATATAAACTTAGAATTTATAACGGTATGAAATAGAGAATTGAAATGGGGCGGTACAGCCGAGTCAAGCGACAGGTGTAATTCAAAAAACGATAATATAGACACAAACACAGACAGAAAGTACCCCGAACTCAAACAGACAAAACCGTACACCACATAGACGCGAAATTGGAATACTGCCCCAAAAATAGCGAGAATACGTTAGGTAATTTGAGAATAGAAGATAAAAAGAGTATCAGTTTAGAATATCAAGAATAAAAAACGAGTAGAATAGATAGAGAAATTGAAAAGAAGAGAAAAAGAACTCGCCAAAGAGAAATGCATATTGTACGAACTACCTGCAACAGAAGAACTAAGAAAAGCATTAAAGAAGAAAAAAAACGAAAAGGAAATGCGGAGACAAAAGGAAGATGAAGCGAAAGAATTAGAAGAAATACTAAAAAAAGAGGAGGAAGGTACTAATGTGGAGGAAGAAAAATTAAATGAAAAATTTAATTTAAAACTTGAAAAAGAGTCCAAATCAAGTTTTATACATTAGGTTCAGTAAAATAAAATAAGAAAAGAATTAAGAGAAAAATGGTGTTTTATATTATTTTTGTTTTGAGAGCTAGGATTTTTTAAAATTTATTTCAGAAAGAAGAAGATGGAATACTTCGAAGTGTCGAAATGTGGTCACTGCGATAGGATGGTTCATGTGGAAATTTACATCTTTCACGACACCTACTGTGGTGAAATGTTAAAGCGGACCAAAAACTACCACACGGTTCCAGATTCAACGAGAAAATAAAATAATACGGAAGACAGGGCAGAGGAGGAAAACCAAATCAATGAGGAAGAAGACGATTCCTATATACAAATAGATGTAACCGATGAAGAAGACGGTTTCATGTTCGACACGGAATTGGCAAGGTGCAAGACAATTCTTAAAAAATAAACATTGCCTCAAATAAGGAGGGGGCGGAGCTTATAACAGAAGTTATAATCGCCCAACAATAATACGACACTATGAACCCACAACGAGGAGTGGGGGGAATACAACTTCCTAGTCACAACACCCAAAACCTGGGTACTTAAAACACCGACAGCCGCTCCCCAGAATCTTGGCTTCGTCGCTCGGATTCAACCCGCATCGCTGTACCGATCTCGGCTTCGCCGCCCTGTTTGGACTTTGGAGATAGTTGCGCCTCTTCGAGTCTAACGATTGTAAGTTTATTTGATAAACGGGATCCTTCACCATTTTTTAAATTTGTTTTGGATTTTTTAAACTTTATTCTTTAATATACTTTATACATTTTATCACAAACAGTTTCTAGAAGAAAGTATAAATTACTCCTTTCTTATATAGAACTCTTTGAAGCATGTCACAGCAGCTTTTTCTTTACTATCAGAAAAGTGAGGACTTGGAAATTGAACCTGTCCACGTAATCCGGATGACTGACTTCTCATTTAAGTGTGCTCAATTTGCTTCTCATGTGCCATGTTTTCGGATAAGATCTTTCGCCGGTTAGACCATAAAATCCAAAAAAGTTGTTTGAGTGCCTGGATGAAGAACTTTATAGATAACGAAAGAATTGAGAATAGTGATATCCATCAAATGGAAGTATGCTTTGTGGTAAAATTTTACTGTCTTTTATGTGATAGGATAAGTAGATATTCTCTGATCTAACA
>NC_046657.1:148157021-148215005 GCF_010883055.1 Belonocnema kinseyi
CTGTAAGAATTATATGGAATAACGACATTTGGTTTTATCACAGTTTGTCCAGTTCTGGGATTCTTTTCACCTGATTCAATCATTTCAGGTTTTCTGTTTTGTTGTCAACATGGACATAATATTTTTATCATGCCATGCAATGAAACACAGTTTACGAGTGTGTAATACTTTCATTTTTTCCTTTTTTGATATTTTTCGTACTTATTTCTGTTAAGAGTTTTCGGTTCAATTTGACAGTACCGAAAACATTCGTCTTTTGATTATTAAATTTTCAAAACAAATTTGTTTCAAAATACCAATTGTAAATAAAAAGAGTCCGATCTTGTCCATGGAGATGCCCGATTAGCTGTTTCACTATTTTGCCAGAAATACCAATTCGCGTATTAATATAGTATCGTCCTTATCCTCCTCTGCATTAATTTGAATCTTATGTGCATAACCATTGTTCGAATCACAAGTTTCATACAATTTAAGTCCAAATCTAGCTCTTTTGTTCCTATTGAATTGTTTAAATTTCAGACGAACTTTCAATAATAATGAAGAATCGTAGAGAGAAATATTCTGCCCGGGCCTGCAAGTTGCCTGAAATTTTGCTACCAAGTGATCTAGAATAGGTAAAATCTCACGTAGAACACCACTTTTGTCATCGTTAGAAGATTCGAAGTGAATCAAAGAAATAATAAATTGAAATCTAGAATATTTTATAAATTTTGAAAAGATTGGAGTTTTCAACATAGGGTCTGGTGTCACGTACATCAAAATTTCTGCTTTTTTGGTTATGCCCATTAGAATAATTAAAGCATGGAATACAACAAGTTCATCGATATCTAAAGGAGTGAATTTCAGTATTCGAGATCTATTTATCAACTTTTCTAATTCTGTGAGGGTCTTCGTTTTAGTTTCTGCGAAAATATTCGTTAGCGCACATTTATACATGAACTTTTCATCACAAAATATGTTGAAAATCTCAGAAGGAGAACTTTTATTGTGTAATCTAGCATTAGGCTGCATCACATGATTTTCAGCAATGTTAAAATGTATGATAGTATTGAAAACAACATTTTCCGTCCACTTGAGGTCTTTCAAGGTTTTTTCGAGACGTATTCCAAGAGGGGCATCAGAATCATTGAGTGACTTTGTTTCATCAGCTTCATAAGATGACTGAAGTAAATTAGGCTCGTCAGAAGATGCAGATCCATCAGATTCATCCACAGACATAGATGCTACTGGACAGTGACTATTGTAGGAGCAAAGAAGATAATAAACAGTTGCCTGTAGTCACGATGGAAAAAACACGGATTGAACATAGGGGCCAACACATTGGACTTTTCAAAACTTTTGGTCGCCACATTGGATCAGCCATTTTGAATTTTGACCCCTAATTCGTGTTCAAAGACCAAAATAACCCCTGAGTACCAATTTGCAATTAAATACATCCAGTAGAACCTCCAGCATATTTTGGGTCCACTTTGCGATTTTCGGTCTGCACAGTGAAGGGGTTAAACACTCTCGCCTATGAAGCAAATACCATGGCGCGGTCAGTAAAATATTTTGTGAGCCGACCTCGCGATAGTCCAAAATCAAATTTATATGAGTGCATGACATGAGTCCTACTTTGTTAACATTTGTGTAAGAAACTCCAACATTACTCACTTAAAGTTAGCTGCGAAATGTAATGTAAATTTGAAAAAAAAAATTAAACGAAAAAAATAGAACGAGAATTTGGGAATATAACTTTATAAGGCTGTGTTTGTTTTCTAACGTCAATTATGAATGAGAGCGAATGTACACGATATTAATAAGTCTTTAAGTTGACTTGTGACAATAATATATCTGTAAAGCGAATAACCAAGTATTCCAAATTCTAATATCTAAACCTGCCCAGAGGAGACCCAGGCTGGGAGCTCTGATTATAAAATGGCAATCAAACCTACCTGCCAAATTGCCCGTTTCACATCATCGGAGTAACCGTGTTCGTGCGTCACGCTCTTCTGACTCAAAATCTACCGTCGAAGCTCGTAGATTTATTTTACAGGCGCCAGATAGGTTTGTCCCTATCTTAGCACCGCTATCGAGCCAAGATACCAAGTGTCGCAATTATTTCCTACGCTGCCGTTTTCTCTTTAACTCACAGATCTGCGTCAGCTCCGTTGATTAGCTGATTTCAACGGGACGGGTCCAATCAGGTGCTACGTCAATACGCGTCTCCGTACTAGCCTCCGCCGCGTCGATTTGTTTCGTGTTACGGACAACTGGGGTTCTATTTTCCGCCTCAAGACTCAGCCGATGAGTGGTCGTTTCCCACCGCCATGGGTATGGCACTCTACCCATATTTTTTGTCGCACTTATCGGGTTCACGCGGCGGGGGAACTGTGTACTTTCCGGGGACTCCACGAGAGACACGGTAGTAGAAACTATCTACTGCGCATGTACGAAGCTTAGCTTACTTAGGAAGACAAATAGGTTGCTGAAATTCTTCGTAGCAGGAATCAGTAGGTTCACTTCACTTTTAGTTTTAGGTGACTCCAAGAGGGCGCGCTAGTACGGGATTTAGTAACCCCTCTAATCTACCCCTCTAAAATGGGTGCCGAATCCCATGCCCAACGGGACGATGCAGGGTCGATTCGGTGTTACCCGAAGGTCCGTCTGGTGCTGCTACTTACCGTTCACTGCGGAACTAATGCGTCGTGTTTCTCGTACTTGACCGGGGATTTCGGTAGCCCCCTCTCTTGGATGAACATGGCCGCTAGCCGTGACGGTGCCTGATTGGTGCTACCTCTCGTGGTTGTACAGAATTGCTGCACTGTGTTTCTGCTTACCACCTGTTAGTTTGCTTCTGCTGACGGGTTTTAAAAAGTTTTTCTCCGTGTCGTGCCCCAGATTAGACTCAAGTTCCTTATAATTTAATGCTGAAAAAAACTATTTATACTGAAATGGACCGGGATAGCGACCTGCTGTGGGTATGGTCTTTAACATCGTTCCCACACAAATGTCATACAAAATTGCGAATCTCCCACCGAGATACCAAGATTATACAGATATGCGAGTTTTGTAGACAAATCAGAGCAATATATAAAAATATAATTGGAAGTACTCCTTAGCCTAGACCTGGACCTTGGCTCGACGGTAATTTGATACTCCTTATTAATGTAAGTCCACTTAGATGTCACTTTTTTAAACAGGTGTGACTTCGGCGAGTCCACAACAGAATTTTATTACTTTATGTAATAATTATTCTGTAAACTTCGTTCTAAGTTCTACAAGTACTCGTGTAGTATTAAATAATATTTCATTTTTTATGTCTATAAATTTCATTGTAAACCATGAAAGTTTAAGTTCATGGTAAGTAAATAAACTTGAAAATATCTGACGATTTATGAGTTTTTATGATCCCGATCATTTTTTTAGGAAGATTTGTAATTTTAAATCATAAAGGAGCCATTTGTCCTTATATTTATTTTATATTGTTATTATAACTATATGCAATTATATTGAATTATATGAAAAATATGACATCTTCGGTTTCCCTCAAATCTTCACGTTTTGATGAGAGAAGATTCTTTCCCATTTTAATATTATTTTATGAAAATAATACTCCAATAATACAGGATTTTGGTTCTTTTTATCGGATTAGCCGCTCAGACAATGCTTCACCATTTTAAACGGTTCGTCCGATATGCCTACTCATCTATATCAAGGAGTTACCTAAAGATTGTGGCAATGCAACATCAGCGACTTCAAGGGGACGTAGCAAGAACTATTTTCTACAAAAAATCCGACCCACCTCTCTTCTTGCCCTAATTTTTAGATTGTGTTCACTTCTCTTCAAATCCTATAAATACTAACTCTGATATAAATACATGAATAATAATAAGCAAAAACCAAAAATTGAACAAAATCAACTTGATCATAGATCAAATACAATAAAATGTTAAAGTATGTTGGAATCGTTCTATGATAGAACTATTCCAACAGGATTAACGTTTTATTGCATCCAGTAGATGGTCGATTTTATTTTGTTCAATTTTTGTTTTGTGAAAATCCATTGTGAATCAAAGTTCATCACACAAAAAAATAATATTTCTTGCAGCTACAATGAACTTGAGAATACGATAGAAATTCTATTGTCTCCTGAAATTAATTTCGAATTCTAAACTCACACGAACACCGCCTAGGCAACGTAGCAATTACTATTGTTGTTTCCCCACTTTGCCTATGGGAGTGGGTACACCTTGATCAGTTCCAGGATCGGTCAACTCGATAAGGGAAAATGGCAAATTTTTATAACTTTGGTACGGGGGGGGGGGTGAGAGGCAGGGAGGGGAGTCAAATTAGTTTTTCTGCCCATCGCAGATGGCGCTGACGCTAAACGCCGAGGGCCACGCGCGTGCGCGCAAAGTGAATTGTTTGTTGTCGTCTGCTGCATCGTGCAAGTGATAGCTCATAAGTTCACAGCACGACGTATAACTATAACCTCCAAACGGTTATTCATGTGCCGGTTTTGCTTCGGTGAAAAAACTTTTTTTCAAATCTCAAACTGGTACTGTGAGGTTCTTTTCATTAAAAAAGGGCAAAATGAAGGTAATGAGACACAAAAAATGAGAAACAAGCAAATAAGGCATTAATGAACTAAAATGGTTAGTGTGCGCCATCGCGCAGAAAAAAATCGGTTTGCGATGAGCAAAAACGGAAATGGAAGATAAAAAGCAGTACTAAACTTTGGTGTTAGCAGTTGTAGGAAAAATTCAGGGATACCAAAATCCTTGGCGGTCACATAGTTCGGTCATGTTTGTTGGCCTGTGTAATTATTAAAAACAATTACTCATCATTTTCGATAATATTTGATTTAAATATGTATTATATCAAATATATGTTTTTGTTGAAGGACTTATTGAAAACTTTTTGTTGAAATTAATATCAATATTTATTATTGGTTCCTAACTGAAAAGCAAAAAAAAGTTATAAATTTCAGAAAAAAATAAAATTTCAAGAACATAAAAACAAAAAATACAATTGCATTATTTAAAATCCTTTATCTATACACAGTATTGTCCTAAAAGACTTCTGCTTGGTAATCAACTTTATTCGGTTGACTTTTCCAAAAGTTTTCAAGAGCTTCTGAACAAGACTGTACCGCCAACGCTCGAGGCGGTCGAAACAATAGCCCCCCCCCCCCCCCCCCCCCCCCCCCCCGACGGCAGGGTTAAGGAGCTGGTTGAGTTTTTTAGAATTAAAAAATGAACCGTTTAGTGTAGAATCAAGTATGCTCAGTAGTGACGATGAAGATTATGAGATAGCCGAACAGTATGATAGTGATTTGGAAACTTTAAGCGATTTTAGAGAGGAAGATAAATATGAGCAATATTTAAGCGAAATATCAGAAGATGGCGAATTTGCATAAATGAACGAAATATATGTTAACTTTAATGACCCTAATATGGTTGGTTATATAGAAAAAAATGCTTACGCGAAAGCCTGGCACGTGATCATAGCGGACACTCTGGTGTTGAAGTGAAAACTTAAAACACAGAAATTCAAATAATTCAATTATTAGTCATATTTAACAAATTTTTAGTAGGACAATGTATCGAAAATAAAGCGCGATGTCCCGTACGCAAGAATATATGAAAGAAATGTTTTTTTTTGTAATAAAGAAAGAAAGATATTTCTCCTATCTGCTCAGTGAGAAACAGTTAAAAGAATTAGTTAATAGCGATGTATATGGACATCTTCGTGTAATAAAGTTTCGAGAAAAAGAAAGACTAAGAGAATCTCAAACGTTTTGGAAGCTATAATAGATATGAAATACGAGCATAGCACACAATGTGTTTTGTACGATCCATAATGTATTTTGCGTGAAGTTAAAAGTGCAAAATTATAAAGATTACTGTAGGTGAATTAAAGTATCAAATTTGAAGCTCGATGCATTGCGCACATTTACACTGCGAATCTGAAAAACAAAGTTACAAAAAAGGTCGGAGTTCTTTTTATATAATGTAATTTCCTACGAAGAGGACTTAAGTTACATTATCACCGTGTGCAGAATGCGTACTGAAGTCCATGATAATATTATGATTTGTGATTTCCTCGACAGATGGCTACGAGAAGGAGTTAAAATACCAAAAAAAGTTTGCGGCCACACAGGAATTGTCTTCTGTCTAGAATTGTTAAGCCCTTCGCGATTTATAATCCAAACAGTTGGTCTCTTGGCACAAACTAAAACTTCAAAAAAAATAATATCACTTCTAAAAGACAGAACAGACACAGTCTGTCCCACAGTCTGTCCCACAGACAGAACACCAAACATACTGGTGCAGTTATCCCTGTCGAATTATTCAAACAAAAATTGTCGACACAACTTCAAATGCTATTATTCAGTGCAAGCCGGAAGTTAAAGTTCTCGTTCAAGGCAGGCCACAATTGGTGTAATTAATTGCCAATGATTGTGAATCTTAGACTCTAGAAAAAAGTACGAAAGTTCATTCGTTAATTGGGCGCTAGATTTACAGAAAGAACGTGAAGAACTTGTTATTGAAGAAACAGGACCAAGCCCTTCCTACGCTCCAGGCACAATCAAAACCAGTTTTGGTATCATGAATATGGTCTCTGCACGGTCCACTCTTATGGTCCCTATTTTCGATTACGGTGAAGAAAAAGGATCTAGCGCGGCATGCAAAAGCTACTATAAAAAATTAAGAATGTTATATTTCAACCCGGTGAACTTGCTGTCAGTGCAGACGTTTTGATTGCACCGCAACAAGATTCTTCATTGGAATGGCAACCTGACACAACGTCATCACAAAAAGACAATGAGTTACTAACATCAGATGGGGTGTGTTTGATCAAGAAAAAGAAGGAGTTGAGCAAAATATGTTGTTACGTCCTCTATCAAGCAGCGAAGCAGAGAAATTATTTGTTCCTGATGAGAGAGGCAAATTTCACTTCCATCAGATGGGACGCTTGATCAGAATGCATAAAAGTGCTTACAACAAACATATGCTTAAGTATGTGGATCAGACAAAAGGCAATCGCAGATATGCAAACGTTCGCACGAGAAGTATATTCATCAACTATGTTTGCAGCGAACCGACTGAAGCACATGGCGGCAAAGCCCTAGGTAATAAAATGAAGTCGCAACTTAAAAAATTTCGATCTTAACACAAGAAGTGCTAGTGGAAGAAAAATTGCAAAATGTTGGAAATAAGTACCAAAAGAAGACTGCAGCTGACAATGGACGGGACGTGCAAGGGATTAAATCCAAAAGAAGAAAGCGATATCAGGGCAAAGAAAGCCTACGTAAAGATGCAATGCAGGTTATACGAACGAAACAAAAAAATATTTTGAAGGAAAAAGTCTCGTAGTCGACAGCACCAATCAAAACATTTTTAGAGGTAGCTCCTGTACCTTATGTTCACTTGGAGAATAATCCACCGTTGCCTTATATAAGTGTGTTTAGCACGGCGTACGCGTGCATGCGATACAACAATGCTTAACTGGTGCACCAGGATCTGACGAACGATACGCGCAGTTAAGGGTATGCAGAAAATGCTTAGGACCACAATAAATGAAACAATCAACAGTACAAACTGCGAATAAACATTAGCAAATGGGCATCCTCAAAATGAGTACCAAGCAGCAGAAAATGTTCTCAATTTATATGTGAAAAGTAACCGGGTAGACTCGAAAACAAACGAGGAGTAACGCAAATAACTATCGTGAAGAAGCAAGTCTCACGGTCTACAGCTCTGAATGGAGAATTTGCAGTTAAAACTGAGTTGTCTCTTATGTTAATTTGGAGAATCACCTTCCTTTGCAGAACAAAAATGAGTTCATACACAGAAAATGTTCTAAAGAAAAGTCAGTTGGACAATTAACATTTCAGAATTCGACTGACCATCAGGTAGTGCCCAAAAATGGGTACCATGAAGCAGAAATATCTCTGGATATCGATGTGTTTTTACTCTGGCCTCATTAAGTGACAGTATGAACTAGGGAGAATTAAACAAAAATGGCACAGGAATATAATTTCTTTGATTTAATTTTCGTTGTAGCGGGAAAAGTAATAACTGCAGGTAAAATTTTAGCATTTTATACTGATTATACTTTTCTTGTACATAGTGCAACTATTTCAAAAATCCCAAGACTTCTTTTTGACAATCTAACTTTAAAAATCAAATTCCGACAGCGGATTAGCTAAGGATAAATTATTATTGACTTCGTTACATGAACTCATGGACTTGGTGTAGTAGAAGTTAGAAAAATTCACATTTTCCCAAATCCAGTGCAGAAATTTGCTTTTTTCAGCTTACATCGCCAAAAAGGAGACTAGGGATCGGAGCAAAAACTACAGCAAGTGTAAGAGAAGTTTAACAAGCGAAAGATGCTATTAATTAATATTATTTATAACCTTTTTCTTTAATGTAAGGGATACGATTTGAATTCGTTGATTAAATTTTTCCTGTTTACTGAGGTGTAAAAATTGCCAAAACTCCTGCAGTAAGCCTCGTAACCTACAAAATTCGTAACTGAATACAAAAGAATCGAAAATTCCTATTCCAAAAATTAGTTTAGGCTTTAGTTTTGAGTTTAAAAATATTTAGACTGGACCAATCAGGAGCGGAGTATAAACAGTCGTGCGTCTGTGTACGTGAGTTCAACATAGTGTTATTAAATGAAGCACCGAGTTGGGGTTAACGACGAACTTGGGAATTTGCTATGGATTATTATTGTTAAAGTTTTACGCAAATTGGGAATAAATACTTGCGAGGAAAAGGTTAAATAGGTGAACCATGACTTAATAATGGTATACGCGCGGGGTGAGCGGGAGTTAACCGTCGGGTAAGCGTGGCTCCAGATTGGGTCAATCTTTACCCACAGTCGTCCCATTGTTTTTTTCCATTTTCAGTATAAAGGGTATTAAATTTATGTAAAATTTGATCCCAGCTACTTTTGGTCAAATGTCCAAGTTTTAAGACCTTCTATGTGTCTGCAGATTAACTTAGTTAGAACGACAATTTTCAAAAGAATTGAGCGATTGTATGGACCTTTGATATACTCTCTAACTACCAAAAACATAAGGACAGTTTCTTTAGCTAGCTATTTTGGATCAAATTGTAAAAAGTTAGAGAAATGTAAAAATTCTGAAGACTAATTTTCTTTATATTTAAAAATGATTAATGATCTTGGATACTGAAATATGTTGTGTGACGCGATAAATTCTGACCTTGTCGTCACATTTAAATTTCCCGCCGGCACCACTGAACTCGGGCTATGGTTTTTCTTATCAGCGCACAGATGGGGAGCTAAAAACTGATTATCAGAGTAATTGTAGAATCAAGTAACATTCTTATTATAACCCACACGCTGATTGGCCCAGTAACTTTTGATTCCGTCAGCCTCGCAAATCAACGAGTCTTATTAAGAGATTTCTGCTTCACGATCAGCTAAGATATTTAACAATGAGCATCCACATCCTCATCCTACATTCTTCCACGAACCTTTTTCTTCCTGTACCTTATACTTGCCTTATTACTTTACTAGCTTATTCTAGTTTCATTCCCACCTACAGCTGTTTTCCTCCTCTCACTTTGAGCCAAATTCTCACATACTCTTCGAACACTCTCAGCATCAGATAAGACTTCTTCCATTCAAGAATTCCTCTTAATTATTTTCTCTTCATTTTAGTCTCTACAAATATCCCTTTCATGTTCTCCATTAAACTTTTGTCTGCACCTCGCTCTTTAATAGCCTTCCATAGTACTACCATTTCCTCCGTTTTCTTCCACTTGTCTCTCTAACCTCCTGATAAGCACTTTCGTGTAAATTATATATCCGACAGACATTCAAGTACCCTTCTTTCTGAACTGTATGGTTCCCATAGCCTTCTCTCATGCTCTGCCTTTCTCCTCCTAAAATTTTCTTTTTCCGTTTCCGATTTTTTTCATTGTTTTATAATCTTCTCAATCCTATATTTAGTTCCCATTCTTTGAACGCCCCGCTAACCTCTGTCAAACCATTATTCTTCTCTTTCCGGTCTCACAGGATATATTACCATATTATTCTTTCCTTCCTTTACCTACCATGTTTTTGGCCACGGCATCTGAATATCGCTATCGCCGTAAGTTGCTTGGACCATATCTCATTACCAACTTCTATTCTAAACATCAACTTCCTTACTTCTTATTCTGCCATAATAAGGTCTATTACGTCGCACCCTATACCTATGTATGTGAATTGCTCTTCTCTATTCCCACTAGTGTTGCCATTACAAATAAACCATCCCACCTCTCCCAACAAGTCCAGAAGATTCCTAACCTCTCAATATGTTTCCCTATATATCGAGGTTCTTTGGAAGACTTCTTTTTGTCCCATACCTGTCTTCATTGTCATTCATGCATTTAGGCCCCCTAACCCCGTTAGAATCAATCCCTTCTTCATTTCCTTGTCGATTTCTATCCCCTCTATTATCCTCCTCTCCTGTACACCCGTGCTACGTCTACGACGACCTTTCCTACTTGTTTTCTTCTCACCATTTTTTCTTTCTTTCCATCTATATACTCACCCTTTTCTTCCTTTAATCAGCAGTTTCTTTCTTAGTCCTGGCGCAATGCCACCCATTCCTATCCATTTTGAATAATCCTTTTTTGCTACCTGAATATTCCAAGCATACCCTTTCAGTAATATTATTTGTAGGCCTCTTCGCCTCTTCTCACTCGCCCACGTTTCACTCATCATTATCACATCTAACATTTAGAATTCTTCTCAGAATCATTTGTACCACATTCTCCCACTTCTTCCAAACGCCCTTTCTCTTTCATCGTGTGATCATTCCGTATTTCTAGTTTGATTACTCCCTTGTCTAGCAGTTTTATTTACTTTCTTTTTCGCTCTCTCTCTCTCTCTCTCTCTCTCTCTCTCTCTCTCTCTCTCTCTGTGCCTATCCCATGTGCTGCCCAATTTGTTTCAAACGTTATCTTTCTCTTCTTTCCATAATTCCTTCCAATCTTGCCATTTCTACCTCACATTTCCTAATTCCTCTGTTGCCTTCCCTCCCCCTTGTCTCTTCATGTCAGCTAATCTCAAACAGGTCTTCTGTTTCTCTTCCGCATTTTTTTGTATTAGCTGCCTTAATAGCATTTGACTTCCACTTATGAATTTTCTAATATGAAAAGAAAAATCTGCTCTGTTAAAACCTGTTTACTATTATTTGTAAGGAGTATCTTTTCTGATTTCATGATGTCTTACAAACATATAAGCAGTTGCCAAGAAATACCCTTAATTTACAAAATTCTGTTGCATAAACCATTAAAAGCAGAATGTTTTATAATTAGTTATTTTAAAGCTTATTTGAGCTTTGAGTATCAGGAATGGATTTATTAACATTTAGTGGCATTTGCCAGAATATTAATAACTATGCTGGAATTCACGGAATTGAAATGGCTCTAAAAATATGTTATGGTTGATTGCTAAAAAGTTGACTACTCTAAGTTGCAGTCAATTTAGTGAAGATTTAAAATCTTAGACTTGCTAGGAGTGAAAATTGACAACAATAAAGAGAAGAGAGGAAAATTTTAAAGTTAAAGAATTTTAAAAAGTCACTTGTCTCGTAATGTTGGATGTCTAGTTCAGGATAAAACTGAAAAATAATTTTAATATAGTTCATAATATACACTAGTAATATTTGAAAAATTGCAAACAAGCAATGTTTCTACATTTTCAAGTATTTCACCTCTTCTACATATATTTTAAAAATATTACAAATTTTTTTGGTTTATTATAGTGGAATTTTGTGGCATGCCACGCGACCTTGCTTAAAAAAATCTCTACTAAAGTGGTCTACTTTTTGGAAATCACCCTTATTGGGTTTCAAAGATTTCAATGAATATGGCTTCACGGGATTTCGTGAAAATTTTTCATCATACTTAGAGAGTAATAAACCCCTTTGTTAAATATAATGATTGAAATTGTCGTTATCTGCGAAGCAATATTTTCTTTAAAACCCACAATATTCTAATTTTAGAACGGACATGTTACGGTTGCTAAGGCAGAATTTGAAACTCTGGAGGTGCTAAGCTTCCAAAAATTTACGTAATTATAAGATAAATTTGCGCGGACGTCAGACTTCATCAAATGTGTATCGAAGCCTTAATTACTCACAGTATGGTCAAAGCTTCATAAAATTTAAAATTATGAAAGTTATAGAAGGATACATTAATTAAATATAGAATTTTTGTGATATTATGCTTTATAATTATTTGGGGAATGAAAAAAAGGATTTTAGATTCTGATCTATCAAAACCGTTGCAAACTAGCGTATGATGTGCCTTTTTAGTCAACAAATACAAAAATAAAAAATTGAACGTGATTTTCCGGTCCCTTATTTAGGTGTTTTAATTTTTATTGATTCTTTGTTGTATTTATTTTCTTAATGTCTTAAAACTTGATGTATTAAATTATTATACATATAAAATTATTCTATTTTATGTAACCATCAATGTAAATGATTTAGTGCAAATTTTTAAAATTATTCTGAAGGAAAATAATAACTTTTTCGTACTTGTTTCACTTTTTTCTATAACAAGTTATGGTTTTAATTTACTTATTGTATTTTACAATTGATATACCCTATTCAAATTCTCATCGAAAAATGTTTTATCGTGAGCATTTATTTGTATGCCTCCAAAAAAATTAATTAATATTAGTATGTAGTTTAGAAATAAATACTTTAATTTAAAGGTACTCAATATAGGTATACAAGAACATCTTGACATGTAAATTTTTTTAATTTCTTATTCCATAAACATTAATCCTAATATTATCAGTTTAAACGAAATTTTTTAATTAATTTTTTTTCTTGAAACGGATTTTGATGACAAGTAAATATCTCAGAAATACAGGCTTACTTTTGATAATTTCTAAGATAACGATTACAGAATATATGTCGCATATAATGTAAGAATTCACTGGAATATTTTTTAGTTACAGTCTGAATTAAATTCTTCAATAATTCTTTAATCAGATTTTCATCTAATTAAAACTATGAGGACTTTCCACACTTTCGCCATACCCTTGATAGGAATTCTTAATTCTATTGGTAAATATAATAAAATGATAATTCTATAATCTTCAATACATTTTTTAAACCTATACAGAGCTCAGAATTTGTGTGATTTAACCAATATTCTATTGCAACTGCTATTATCCTTTGAACTTTATTTGACTTTGTACGAAGTAAGTACGAATTTTATCTGAATTAATTTCGCAGGAATTCAGAATTTTTGTTTAATGAATAAAATTTGTACATGTTGAGAGGTCCATGTATTAAAAATGACAACATATCTCCAACAATTATGCATTGTTTGATGTCATATTTTAATCCCACAATTTAAAGGGGCCAATAAAATCCCTCACAAAGGTGTTTTTTGAAAAACCTTATTGCTGCTTTTTTCCTAATTGAAAATATGATGCATTTCATGCGCCTGGGGAGTAGCAAGCCGCCACCGTGAGTGTACCCATGGTGAACCGAATTTCGGCGCCATCGATTCACCATAAGTGCACTCACTGTGGCGCTTTGCTCCTTCCCAGGCGCATAAAATGCATCATATTTTCAACTAATAAAAAAAATCAATTTTTGAAAAACCCTTCCTATAGAAATTGTATTTAGCCCTTTGGATAATGTGTTTAAAATATGACATCAAACAATTCACAATTGTAGTAGAAAAGTTGCCATTTGTAATACATGGACTAAAATCAAGACATAGGGAGCACCAAGCGTTGTCCGTGATAAAATATACCCTTCTCGCCTGACTCATGTTTACAAAGAAAGTAAAATCTTGAAAGTTTCGTTCTTGGTACCATAAGTATTACACAGAAAAGTTCGTCACTAAGAAACGCTGTTGTTAAATTTGTTGGAATTGATTGATCAGCTGCAACAAATCTGAGCAATCAGCTGATTGATCAGATTGGTTCAGAAATAAGTTTTTTCAGTCTTATATGTGAACTCTTGAATAGAGTTGCACATTTCAATTGCGCGTTCTAATTACAATGGACTCCCGCATTACCGGGCGTTTCGGGGGTACCTTTCATAGCCTTTACGGTAACTTAGGCCTCTCCAAATCGTTCTTCTCCTTTTCGCTTGTGGCTTCTTGTGGAGAAACTTTAAACTAGAGAATTCTAATGACCTCGCAAGTGCCTTTTTTTCGCCCATTGGATCACATTATTCAGTATAACTGAATTCGGTAAACAGAGGCTTCGGCATATTTAATTAGGATTCCCTGTATCTATGTAATACAACCGTATTTAGTTGAAAAGTGAATAATTATATAATTTCTAATATAAGTTTTAACAAAGTTTAGTCATTTAATATTCGTCGTTGAATCTGACTCTGATAAAAAGTAAATATTTTAGAAAAACTAGCATGGCGCTGATAATTTTGGAGATAATGATTACTGGATATGTGTTTTACATAATCCAAGAGAGCACTAAAATGTTCCTTCGATACTATGTTAACTTTTTATATTCACGTCATATCCATTGACGGCCATCCTGATTTCAATTCAAGAGGCTGGTCACTCAGGAATCAGGAAGTCAGACTAACAATGACTGCAACCGGGATTATGAAGATTTCGTAGAGACCTTCCTCGGATGAACTCCAGATTTCTTGTGACTTACTACGAGACTCCCTCGAAAAGTTAATCGCGCGGTACTGGAAACAGATCTCCCGCGTGTTCGCGAGAGAGTTACGAATCTTCCCAAAGGGAATTTCAGCGAACCGGCTGGCTAGAGCGAGGAGTTTCGTGACGCACTCAGACTTACTGAGACTAACTGGGAATAACCAAGGAACAACGCAATAGAATTTAAGAGTTTCCTACGGAACCTGTGGTGAGGGACGCGCCAAAGGCTATGTGGAGGGGGGAGTTGGAACGGAAGTTGGAGCCAGCTGTAGAAGGCGCCATGTATTTAAACGGCACAAACACGACAAACACTAAGCATATCGAAAGTACTGAAGCGTGAAGCTATAGTAAATTTCAATAACTGCACAGTATCTGCTGCTGGAACGAAAGTATCGCTCTCTTCTCGCTCGACCAATGCGAGCTCAGCTGCCTTTTTGGCGTACCCCTCACTACAGGATCCCTAACAACTTCAAGATGTCAACAAGCACTATTTGCATACCGAAGCTCGAAGGTGTAGTAAATTTTGGTATGGTATCTTGATTTGGAACGGAAGTGTCTCTCTCTTCTCGCTCGACCAATTCGCAGTCAGTTGTCCGATTGGCGCGTCCCTTACTACAGGGTCCCTAGAGATTCCTACTGACCTCCACAGGGTCTTTCGTAAGTCCTAAAGTTACCTGCAATCTCAGTAACCAGCCCCTCGTTTCCATTGGTAAGTATGTGACGCGATCCGATAAAAAGGGAGCTACTAGGCAAAAAATCGAATTTCGGATTATGGCGGATTCCATAAATTCTTTAACTGATCTTTTTAGGGGTGCCATCAGAAATTTGTTGTCTGCTTCAATCAATAACAGAAAGAAATCCCAACGGTTCGGAAATTCACCATTTCCATCATCAGGGGAGAACCGATAAAATACTTATAGTCTAAAATAGTAAATAGCAAATTTTTAAAGAAAGTTAAAATAGTATAATAATCTTAGTAACTAAAATTAAAAAGTACTTACGGATCAGTTTCGTAATGACATCATTTTTTGAAGTCAGCAATAATAGTTGTAATTTAATATTTTGAAGTGAAATTATTTATTTGAAATAAAAAAATTGTAACTGAGACTAGTTTAACAAGAATTAAATAGTGTTAAAAGATTAAAAATAACAGATTATATTTTTTTATGAGAGCAGGATGGAAAAGCATCCTGCTCCCATAAGGGTAACTCCAAAAGTGACCGTCAATGAGGAAACTGACCCATCATGCTATAAAACGGAATAAAAGGCGCCAATTATGAAAGAATATAAATAGAGGGATTGAGGTGTTAAGAATGTAGGAACTAGCAGGATAAATTCTTTTTCTGACTTAATAATTTTCAATTTTTTGATTTCAGGTTATTGTTGATTATATTATTGTAAAAGAACAAAAAAATGAATAACAAATATATAATTAATTTTAATGAAAGAATTCAAGCATAGAATTATATGATTCGTTAAGGTGGTGTAAATCAGTAATTTTGTTGACGCAATTATCCTGTTTTTTCTTAATGAAAACCATTTCAGTAAAGCCTCTTTTTATAGGGTTATTTTCTTGATGTAATATTTTAATCTCATCCCACAGAAAAAAGTGAGAAATATTATCATTGACATTGTTTTATAAATGATCATTTAAGACGTTATTATAATTTAATCTAACACTATCTTGATGTTCTTTTCGTCTAATGTGTAAGGGTCTTTTTGTTTGTCCAATATAACATTTACCACAGTTACATGCAAAACGGTAGAGTACGTTGGTTTTATTTAAGGTTTCTAATTGGTCTTTGTATAGTTTTATCATAGTATCCAGTTTTTAATTTATACGAAAAGTTGTGGTGATTTTACAAGTTTTCAGAAGTTTTTTTATATTTTCAGAAATAGTACCATAATATGCAATAGTAATGTTAGTTTTAGGATCGAATTCTTTATTTATAACATTATTAGGATTCTTAGTTAAATGTATCTCGTTCAGTTCTTTTAATCTATTATTAATTTGTTTGTCAATAATATTTTGTTGATAATTATTTAAAAATAGATAATGTTTAACTGTATTTAAATTATCATTATGAAATTTCTTGTCAGAAAGTAAAATAGCTGAATCGAATGAGTTTTTTATAGTTGCAATTTTATGTTGTAAAGCATGTTTAGATAAAAAATTAATTAATTGGACAGTATATGTTGATTTGCGAAACCAATTAGTTAGAAATAGAGCCATTATCATTTTTAATTATGCTAATGTTAAGAAAGTTGATAGTATTGTTGTCTTCTAATTCATATGTAAATTGTTAATCTTTTGTGAAATGAATTAAAGGTTTTGATAATTTTTTCAATTTCATCTTTAGGAATAATTAAAAAAGTGTCGTCTACATATCTAAAACAGGTCAAAATTTAAAAATCTAATTTTTTTAAATTTCAGATTCTAAATCTTGCATAACAATGTCAGCTAAGTTGTTGAAAATAGGCGAGCCCATAGGAGTTCCAAATGTTTGTCTGTAAAAGTTTTATTAAATTGAAAATAGTGATTTTTTGGATGTGAGACAATTTTTTTTCTATACTATTTAGAACCAACTCTAAGGAAACATTAGTAAAAAGGGAAGTTACGTCAAGCGAAATCATAATGTTGTCTGAAGGAATGTTGATTTTTTCAAGTTTTTGTTTTAATTCTATGGAATTTTTTGTAAAAGATTTAGGTTTAGGAAGAGCAGTGTTATACTATTTTAACCTTTTTTACATATTTGCTATTTACTATTTTAGACTATAACTATTTTATCGGTTCTTCCCTGGTGATGGAAAGGGTGAATTTCCGAAACGTTGGGATTTTTTTCTTTTATTGATTAATACTCAAATAAAACTTGTCCGATAGCGTTGCTGACAACTAAGTTGTTTTGTTTTCATCTTTCTACATTGGTTTCTCGGACGTTCAAAAATTTACTTATAAAAAATTATCCGTACTATAAGATGTATTTGTTGACAGAGTGCGTAGTTGTTGTTTTATTCATAAAAAAACTACATTAAAACTAACAAAATTAGGTTTTAGGACAAGCGACGTAAACTACAAAAAAAATAATAATCGGACGAAAGTTGTTTAGCTAAGGAAGAACTAAGGAAGCTAAGGAAGGTTTTAATTGTCAAAAATAACAGAAAAATGTTAATTAAACATTTGTGGAAAAAAGACAAAAGCACAGAAAAACATGATAGACAAAAGTTGTGCACAAAAAAAAATAAATACATTATTTTAAATTTATTACGTCCTTATAATTTATGATTGCTAAAGTACTCAAATTTTATACAATTTAACTCCGTAGTTTTTAACGGATCTTCACGTTTTTAGACACCGTCCATCTGCCCGTGAACTGGATAACTCTAAAAAAATTAACGGATTAAGTCGGGCTTTGGAATACTTTTTTAAGCCCTATAAAAAAAGAAACAGGTAGTAAATCCACATTTTTTGATCAACGGTTATTGTTTTATCCATCGAACGTGTTATTCTAAAGCAGAATATTTAGTTTTATGCCAAACGAAAATTGCAATTTAAAGCCAAATGACGACCGATAAGTAAAAGGTTGAAAAGAATATTAGATAAAACTTGATATTTCGGTTTTATTTTTGAAACATCCCAGAAAAAAATCGAAAATTACAATGTTGAGCCAAACGACATGAGATGCCGAAACAAAATTCAAAAACAAGATCCAGCTTTAAAAAACTCACACAACATTTAAAAAATATATTTTTGATAGGACTTGTCTTTTCGGTTTTATTTATCGACAAAATTATGAAAAAAAATCAAAAATTAACATGTTGATTCAGAAAATAAATATACATTTTAATGTGAAAATGCATTCAAATCATGGTATGTAAAAAAGATTTTTTTGATCAAGTTTCATTCAAGCATTTTAAGTGCAAAGAAAAAGTAAACGAGCGCGAGATTTGAGAAGCGCGCGCCCTAGGTGCGTTTAAATTTGCCGGAAATTAGAAAATTCAAATTTTAATTTCAGTTTATAAATAATTAAGGTAAACCGAACTTTTCTGGGACAGTTACGATGAGCTAACCCACGTAAACGCAACTTGAAAATTGGGGTTAAATTTTGGGGTTTATCCTTAAGTGGAACATAAAATAAGCCAATACTGGGAAAAGGAAAATCCAATGGGGTTTATCAACATAAAATGGTGCAAATAACTTACAATTATAGAATACATTAAAAAACAAGAATGGATTGTTAAAAATCATAAGGAATTTATTTTCCTTTATTTTGGAATAAAAGTCATATCAGTATGTTAACATCTTTCTTAAAAAAGTAAGAAGATTGAATTAATTAATATTAAAAATATTGTTTATAAGTTCCACACTTGTTGTTTAATTGATTATTTATTCTAAAAAAGTTGTTCAAAGTAGTTTATTGAAACCTCCCTATTCTAACCTCAAATTCTGCCAACTCCTTAGTTAAGTAATTTAATAGTAACTTATAAATTTAATTTTTAATAAAATTACTAAGTATCCATTAAAATTTAATATTGTAGATTAAAATTGAATATGATAACTATTAATATAATTAATATTATCGATTTACTTGGAAATTCAACTGTTTAGTTGTAAATTTTGATATAGAATTCAACTTAATTAAAGTCATTAAATACAATGAAAAAAGTATTCAAACAATTTTCATTATTTTTTGGTTAAAAATGTTATTTTTTGATTGACAATTTCATTGTCTCATAAATCTGTTTGAATAATATTTCCACTATTTTGTTGAAAATTCATCTTGTTGGTTCGAAAATTGATCTTTTTAATTATAAATTCCATATTTTTTAGAAAAAATGTAACTGTTCGGTTAACAAAATATTTTTTCTTTTCTTTAATTAAAAATCTTATTTGGTTGACAAATCCTCCCTTTTGTTAAAAATTTTATCTGTTTTGGTTACAAGTCGATCTGTTTGAGCAAAAATTCTTTTTTTATATATAAATTAAATTCTTTCATGGAATTTAATTGTTTTTAATTTATAATTAAAACAATTTTTGGTTAAAATAGCAACGATTAAATTTTCTGATTATAATTCATCCTTTTGGTAGAAAATTAGTCTTTTTTATTTTAAAATTCAATAATTTGTTAGAAAATTGAAGTATTAGGCTAACCATAAAATGTAAATTCTCATCAAAATGTATAATAGTTGATATTTCAACCAAAAAATATTTTTAATACAAATTAAGAGCAGTTGAGTTCTTTAAAATAAAAATGAATTTTCAATAAAACAGTTAAACCCTAAACCTAATCAGATTAATTTTCAATCACAGTTGCATTTTTGCTGACGATAGATAAAACTCATAATTAAAATGATACATTTTAGAACCAAAAAGACTGATTTCCAACAAAATAGTTCAATATTGATAAATAAAGATTTTTTAGTCAAGAAAGAAAAAAAATAATATTATTACTTACAATATTCAATAAGTACTTTTAGAGGATGTTTACTAATTTTTGTTAAAAATTAAATTCATGAGTAACTATTAAATTACGTAACAAAGCATTTGGCAAAATTTTTGGTTAAAATTAGAGGTTTCAATCATCTACTGTGAACAACTTTGTTTAGAATAAATAATCAATTGACCGGCAAGTGTGAATCTTATGAAAAATGTTTTTAATATTTTACTAACATAAAACTGCGAAAATTAATTAAAAACATGGCAAAAGTGACCGTCTCATTAATGGAAACGCAATGGCGTAACTCACGTTAAAATATCTGAAAAGGACACGGTCAGCGACAGCTTTGTCCCGTGTAGGCAAGTGCTTCAAAAATTTTTCAAAATGCGGAACATTAAAATATTTAAGAAACTCTACTTTTTCGATTCGTACAAGAAATTTCAATAATTCGCGGCTATAAAACTTATGCGGAAAGTTTTGGAATACAAAAAAATGGTTAACTTGGAAGCCCAGTGGGCGCAAAATTAGGCGACGTCTTTACGACATAGTTACGACATCTTTACGATAACTTTACGACATCCTATGTCCATATTAAGGTGTCTTTACGATATCGTAAACAAGTCGCATGATCTAACGATGTCTTTACGACATCGTAAAGAGAGCAAAACGGCATGGACATAGGATGTTGTAAAGTTATCGTAAAGTTGTCATAATGATGTCGTAAGGACGTCGCCAAATTTTGTGCCCTCTGGGAGCAGCTGGTTCCCAGATTTTGAGTATGTTTTATTATTTATAACTAAATGTAAAAATTGTCAGAACAAAAATAAATAGTGGTAATAAGTTCAACAGAATTTTAAAAATATTAAACAATTTTTTTACTTTTATGATTTATGTTGAAATGTAAAAGATACTTAAAGATCTTTATTATTGTCCCATTATTGGACATACTTTTTACGTTGCCCAGTAATGGTCGGTTTACCTTAATCGAACATCCCAGTGGGCACAAAATTTGGCGACGTCTCTACTACATCGTTACGACATCTTTACGGAAATTTACGACATTCTATATCCATGTCGTTACAGTGCGTTTACGATATCGTAAAGACATCTTTAGATCATACGACATATTTACGATATCGTAAGGATGGCTTAACGACATGTACATAGGATGCCGTAAAGTTGTCGTGAAAATGTCGTAACGATGTCGTTAAGATGTCGTCAAATTTTGTGTACACTGGGATTCTGCATCGCAGGACAATAGAGGGAGAACTTGGACTTGATTGCCGGCGCGTAGACGGAAGGAGAAAAGAGTGGGAAAACACGGTCAAATTGTAAGGAGGGGGGCGGGCGAATTCTTTGCTGAGACTTCTCCTTTGCTTCGCTGCTTTGAGCTTGAATTTCTTCAATCACTCGCCCTGTAAAATTTTACTTTTCTCGCGTAGGCCCCTTTTCTCGGATCGCGTCACAATATAATCAAATAGTACCCGTCATCACTGTAAAAAGAAATTATAATTTCAGTTCTGGTTTCAGGTACTCCAATAAGACTCAGAACAAACAGTTTTCAGTGCTACTGAAATGACACCACTGGTAAAATCCCAGATAAGATTTGCTTTGTATTGAAAATAACAGAAGGAAAGTGTTCCACACAAAAGAAAGACAAGAAAAGAAAAAAGATATGGTACAAAAAAAGAGATTTTTTGTTTCACAGCTATTTTTGCTCACAGAAAGCGAAAAAAATTGAATTGATCGATTCTTCGTTGTAGCTCTGAAAATAGTTACGACGTTCGTGCCAGTTGGAATATGTCGGTTATTAAACAATATTCTTTTATCACATAATAGACTTATTAAGTCAAATTTAAAATAATTATTTGATTATACTTCTTAAAAATAAATGCTAGATTTTAAATTAAAGAAGGAAATACTTTTTTATCGTAAATCTTCATCGGAAATAATTATTAAAATTTGTATTCTTTTTACAGTAATCTTTTGCTTTAAACCTTTGATTTACACAATAATTAATTGCAAATAAGTAAGAAAATGGTAACAAATACTGTGGTCTATTCGATTCATATGTAGTGGAAAAGGATACCAGAATTGGAAGCACTACTCCATAATATTTAAGAAAGAATAAAATAGTTTTTTTTTCTCTAAAATTAATATGCAGTGAATAATCTACCCCATACCTAAAACATTAGACTTTTCAAACAGAAATAAATTATAGAATTTATCGAATGAAAGGAAAATTATAAGATACATATAATCTTTATGGAGCTCCAAGAATGTCTTTAAGGGACGTCAAATAAGGTGGGGCGACATGATGCTTTTCTGCCTTAAAATAATTGCTAGTCCGATAATGATCACCCAGTGGGCCCAAACCATAAAAATCCTTAGAACGTCCTTGGAACGTTCCTAGGACGTCCAATGGCAGTCCAATCAACGTCTCTAAGACGTGTAATGGCCAAAAGACGTCTTAAAGATAGATGACGTTCTCGGGACATCTTTCGTACAGACATTAGACTTCTTGAGAGCATCCCTGGGATGTCCCAAAAACATGTTCCAAAAGACGTCTTAGGCTTATCCCGAAGACGTCTCGAGGGCATCCTTAATTCTTTGGCCGACTGTGCACTTTCGAAATCTGATGTGCAATTTCCATGAGTACGCTTTGAATACTTCAAACTCTATTTGAAACCATTTTAATCTCATTGACTCGCTAAACCGGGAATTTTTTAGTAGAAGCGATTAAAGAAACCGTCGAATTCAGACACTCATAGAGTGGGGATAACCACCGGAATCCATTCCCTCGACTCATGACTACATCCTCTTACTCTCCGTTGAGCAAGTCAGACGACCTTTCAAGTCAACACGGATACGGAACAGAAAGATGTGTAGAAAGTGGTGTGGCTGGATATGTTAGGCCGTCCGCATGCGTATAAATAGGCGATTAATTTTTTAATTTTCAGCTTAACAATGATTACAATTCTGCAGGAAAATTTCATTTCTTTTAAATTAAAGAGCGATTTTTAAATTATCAATAGCATCAAAAATCTAAAAATCGTTTTTTACCCTGAGATCCTTTTCCTCGCGGTACGTCACATCTAAGCAAAAGTATGTTAGGATGGAACCCACATAAAACTAGTTTGGAAATTATATTTTTTCACAACGTCTGTTCTTTTGTGATTAAATTATAATTTGTGCGAAGTGTAACCAGCATTATATCCGTATTGCTATTTCCCTTCAAACTTGATTTAAGTTGGTCTAATAAGAGTTCACATTTCATCTAAATTCATTTTAAAGAAAACCATAATGTATGTGTGGAGTCGAGCAGTGTAATACGAATAGTGTTCTTGTTGTTGAATAATTTAAAGTGACTTTGAATGCAGAAATTACTCCGAGTTATAATATAACTGAAACATTTAATGTCCGAGGTCCGCCTAAGTATTCTTTATTCGTAATGTGCCCCCTAAGGGTTTACATGACTTTCATTCCTTACAATATTGCTGCCTACATATTCTTATAAAATCTTATCCTTAGTATTTACAATCATTTAAACCTATTTATATCAAATTTATTATCTAGATTCTCATTTTTATTTCCTGCGATAGTGCAACTTAGGAAGCGTTAGCGAACAATTGAGCGAGCGAATAATACAGAGCGAGAGTGCAAGCGAGAGAGAGTGATAACACAACAATATCTTAGTCTACTTATGCTAGTACATAATCATTTCTTACAATCTTTACGCTTCTAATCTAAGCGACATCCGTTTCCTTTTTCTTTGAGTTTTCTTTATCCCCCAGTTTGTGATTTCTTCCACATGCATTCTTTCATTCTTTTTTATTTGCTCGTCTAGTACCCCTCAATTCCTTCATCTATTTTCCCCTTAATTCATCCTCCCCTTGAATGTTTAGCACATTTTCTTTCCAGCTTTTTTTCTCTTCCATTCCTATTCTACATCCTTCTCATACATGCTCCTATTATTCCTCTTCCTATTCACAGATTCTGCACCTTTTCTTTTTTTTTCTTTTCGTAATACATTCTTTCCCTTATCTCGTTCTCCAATCTAAATTTTGCTATGCTGGTCCACATTATCTCTCATCAACCTCTTTCTAAATACTTTGCCACTTCTTTATTTTTTATCATCTTATACCATTTATTTTATTTTGATTTATCGATCATTCCCTATTTTTCTATTAATTCTCTTTCATTCTATCTTTTTTGCAATTCTTTATAGTTCACTACAGTCCTGTCTCCTAGATCTCTATCATTAAAGAACTCCCTTTTTTCCAACTTACCATCTCGTTGGTTTTATCGCCCTTGGGTTTCTCTCTTCTACCTCCATTAAACACTTTCTTGATAACTCCTCTTCCTTTTCCTCACTCAGATTCGTCTCAAATTTCCATTTCCCAAATTTCTGCTCCATAACCTAATACCAATTATACCAGCACATCAAATAATCACATACTCCACCTCCAGTTATTTTGAACCTTCTTTTGCTAATTATCCATATCTGTTTCACTATACCTGCCGATTTTGTATTTTTTCTCTCATCTAAACTGTAAGATCTCCATTAATTTGCAAGATTTGTCCTAAATATTTAAATTCTTTTACTTCTTCTGAATTTATTGCCGTCTATTCTTTCTTTCTTCCTCCTCGTTTTTTAAATATCATTATCTTTGTATTTTCTACATTTAAATTCAACTTTTTCCACCTAAGTATTTCACTAATCCTGTAATCAAGCCTGCCAAACCTTCTTTCTCCCCTGCCATCAACACTATAACGTCTTCGTATGCCAGTGTTTATATTTTTTCTTTCCCCATTCTACCTCCTCCTCAATCTTTTCTCCTTATTTTTGCTTCCAAGTCTAATATTATTGAATTTCCGATACTCTCTTAATAATCCCTCTCTAAGCACTATTTTCAGCATAACTTATACTGTTTTTCCTCGGTCTAATGAATCAAACTCCGCCTTAAAGTCCACGAACATTGCTAGCATTGCCCCTTTTCCCCTTTTAATCCCGCTCATTTACTAGATAGTATAGGTCAATGTGTACTTTTGATGAATTAATTAATACTCTGTTTCGCTTTGCAGATGTGAGTTTTCAGTTCGAATGCCTACCTAATGGCGAACCTCTTCCGACTGTTGCTCGTTCCAGCGTTTCTAATTCTCCTGCCAGGTCAGCATCTCCTGACCAGCCTTATCTTCGCGCCAGGTCCAGGTCTGCTTCTCACATGCATCGCGCCTCACGCATACTTGGTCATTTTATTGAAGACCTTGTATTTATTCGGCTCATTCCCGATACTAATCCGCACCGGGTGTTTGAGATACACAGATATAATTTTCCGCAAAATAAACCAATTCAGTTGAGAGTAGCACGTGGTGCCCTTCTGCCCATTCCAACCGAAGAGCGATACGTTTTAACAACGTCCAATGGTGACATCATGGCAATATTGGACCGCAATAATACAGTTCTTCGTGGAATATTCACCTGTATGAATGGCTGTTCACAAAGGGCGAAAATAAACATGAACAGCGGCGTGGTTAAGGTATTGACCCAGAAGGAAATCGAAGAAAGTCCCATAGGCAACTATAACCCAATTTCAAAGCGTTTTAGAGTAGTACATGTAAACGAGTTGTAGATCTAAAACCTTCAGATTCTATTTTAGTAAGAGTAAATGTAACATTAATTTAATATAGTTTGGATTTAAAGTCAGATCAAAATCCTACAAATAACTGTTAATTACAATAAAAGATCACTGTATTATTGTTCTTGAGTCAAACTAATTGCAAAAGGCCTTTTCAATTGGATAGTATTTCAAAATAAAAAATGCTGAATAAATTAACATGAAAAAGAGGCGATAATTATCCAAGCCGTGATTTATCAAATACGGTGAAATTGTGATTACGTGTGTATTTCAAGCAGCCTTTCGATTCCAAGAAATTAGTAGCTTAAAAACAGTATTATTGACTTTGTTAAAATTAATATTTCTATATTACCACAAGTTGGATTGGATATTTGAATAGAGAATTGTTTATTTTATAATTTCAATGGTAAGTATGATTGTTTTTTAACATTATAATTTTCAATTTGTCACAATATATAAAATTAGCGAGTCAGTAATTTTGATCTTTGTATTGTTAAACATTTTATGTTTTCATTTTACTTATGAAGTTTTTCACTCTCCGTACAGTGACTCAGAACCAAACTCATCCACTTAACTACATTGCAGAACTATGAGAACTATATGAATTGTTTTTTGCTTGCAACTTTTGGAATTTTTGCCCTCGACTCTGAAACAGACTTGATGTCAGCATCCTTCTCGGAGTAACAATAAAGAGACCGATCTCCGTGCATACATTCTGTCTGCCGTAACTGTACATTTACTGCCAGGCTTAGACGCTTGAAACAAATTCTCACAAGGAGAGGGACATGCGCTCTGTGATTTGTTATCTCCTTTGCTCCCGCGAGAAGTGTGCGAGTGAGTGCCAGTTCTTGACGACTAAAATAACGGCAGAAATTGAGGTTATATCAATTTTTTACCAAATCAACAAACTAGGTTGACAATATTTACCAGCCCTATCTGACTGTGTGCAAAAGCACTGGCTAAAATTTGATGCCAGCCGTGAGCTAATCCGCTGGCGGCGTTGCTGTGCTTCTTGCTGGAAGATACATAAGGCTATATGATGAATAAATAAGTTATCGGATTTAAGGTTATTGAATGGAAAAAACAAATCTGGATAGTCAAAATTAGAATTGTCAACGTTTCGAACCTGATGTGGTTCGTTTTCAAGCCTAAAATCAAAAAATTAGTTTTATTAATATAAATAAAGTTAAACATTTTAAAAAACCCAATTATCAACATAGATCAGAAAATAAACAATTGAGTGACGGAATTAACATAGTAAAATATATGTATAAAACAAGCGTAAAGTAAAATTGTTACATCAAAACGTCTTATTGAGTAGCTTGGTAGTTGAAAGATGAAATTAAAAATAAGTATTGTTCTCCAATTTTGGAGTCAAACTTATCCATCAAATGCATTGTTCTTCATGAATGGCTATATGACAAATGTCAAATATCGACCGAAAAAATTCAATGGAAGGACACTTATTTAACCAATAAAATGAATACATATAGTAATTGAACCGATATTTTTGAAAATATATGTGATTTTCTTTACACCATAGGCTTTTTTTGTATGAATTTTTGTGTGTTATTAAATATATTTTTTTGTTATTTACAAATATTTTTGTAATATATGTGGCATTGATTCTAACATCTTGTTAGTTCTTTAAAAGCAATAATTACATTAGGACTATATTTCTCATTGAATGTAAAAATTACGAATGCCCTCAGATATTTCTTTGATTAATTATCTCATAATCAACTGAGATGCCTTCAGAAAACCTAAATCCATCATTATATCGTTTTCTTATTACCTTTAATATTTATTATATAATAAGAATCTGTCGTTGCTTTTTCTAAGGGAAGTTTAAAATTTTATTTAAAATCCGTTATTTTGCCAGCAATTCATTTTTTACTATTATTTATTAATGAATCCTATTTTTCATGTCTTATTTCTACCACTTTAAATATATTTTACATTTTTATATTTATTTCCGGGTGTACGGCATCTTTTTTAACGGCAATAGAGAAACAAAATTGTTCAAAGTAAGATGCTCAACACGTTTGGCATGAGTTCATTCTTTTTAAATGAAATAAATACTTTAAATATTAATTTTTCAGGAATGTGTATCTTTTCTCTGTTCTATTTGATAAAATCTGGAAAGTTTTCAACTTTCTTAATCACGAGCAGTTATGAAAGTCGGTTATATTATTCGAAGTGTTTATTTGAAATTGAGATGCACTCTACAATTTTTTGTTTTTTGAATAGTAAATAAGATACTTATGGGCGTGATTCATAAAATTAAATTACTTTACATTCAAAATCATTTTATTTTTTAATCAGGTCTTCTTTAAGTTATTAAAAAATGTATGATATAACAGTTCCCAATTGTTATTTATTATAAATATTAAATTTGAATATTTATACAATTCAAAATCAGTGCGCTAACAGTGACCAATTAAGGGTGCGTTCCACCACTAAATTCGCCTGCACACTAGTATGCGCGAGCGTCATGGATCATGCGTAGTCGTCATCGTATGATCGCGTATTCTAGTGCGCAAGCGGTGGAACGCACCCTGGGTTGTAAGCGCGACGCAAACGCAGTTGAAAAAGTTCCCAAGATTGGGAAGAAGAATGGAAGAAGGACACCCCACTCCTCACCACCTCCCACTATTAATTCTTTTTCGCCCCTAGCCCAATTTGGCGCGTTATTGGAAAATTAAAAGAGATTATCCTGTGATTATAACCTGTGAATAATAAATATAGAAAATTAAACTCACAGCGTCAGATTATTATTTATTAGACATTTTGTCTACTCTAATATACTCGTTTGGGCTGGTTCAATGAACAATGAGCGAGCTTACTGCCCTTGTTATTGCCATGTCTAAGATCATGCATGTGGGGAAAATTTTTCTAACAATATGCAACACCAAATATGCAATACCAAAATTATTCGGCTTTATTTTATATTTTTAAGAACATTTTGGTTATTTTGTTCCAAATGCGGATTTTATTTTATATTTTTCAAGTATACCATAAAAAAGCTTGATTTTTCCTCTTGCAAATGATTCCAGAACAAAAATGAGGCCGGCAGTATTATTTTATTTGTGGAAGGTCATAAAAGTGTAGATGCCCCTCGCTAACTGGTCGTAGCGCTTCCATGCGCATTGTAGTATCTCAATGGCTCAAGTAATTGATCAAAATTATATGTTATAATTTTCATTTGCAAAGAAAAGCATACCGCCACCGATAAAACCTTTAAAACTCGGTTTGATTCTGCAAAGACTGTGCCGGGAATTTAAAAATACTTTACTGGTGTACCCTCTTCGGATTCAAATCTAATTTAGAAGAAGTATTTGTCATATTCACATCATAATATTTTCACGAAGAGAAGTAACGTGAAAAGAAACATCCCAAAACATAAGAGGCAAGCGGACTCACCAGAAAGCATCTAGAAATGTAATAGGCGAGCAGAACCTCAGTGTTTCTAATTGTGGAAGATTTTGGTGGATGATTCTCCTCGTCTGTTACATTTTGCGATGCTTTTTGGTGAGTTCGCTGGCCTTTTAGGTTTTAGAGTTTTTTTTGTATTAATCCCCTTGACTCTAACAATTTGGTGTTTTTTTTTCATCTAAGCCTCCTTGCCTTTTACATTTTGGAGTGATCTTCGATTGTGTCTCCTTGCCTTTATTTTTGTGGGAGCGACTCTTACAATATTACTTTTAAAATAGTCTTTTGATTAAATATAACTTTTACCTTGTTTTCGTCTTCGCGTTCTTTCCCTTCAGAAAAGTGTCCTGCAGTAAATATGACGAATATTTTTTTCAAATTAGAGTAGATTCCGGAGAGAGTACAAAAGAATGGCATTTTTGTGTACCCGGCACTTTGTTTGCAAAATCGAACCAAGTTTCAAGAAGATAACCGGTAACGGTATGCTTTTCTTTGCAAATAAAATATATAACAGAAAAATAATTGTTATCAAGTCTTTCTACAACTCAACCAATAATTTCCATTTCATTCATGTTACAAGATTTTTTCAAGAGAATAAATCAAGCTTTTTTCCAGCTTAGTTTAAACAAAATATAAAATGCCGCATTTGAAGAAAAACCTAAAACTGTTTTTCATATTGACAAATCACCATTACACCATAAAGCCATTTGCTCCTTCGGGGTAGGCATGACTCAATCGGTGGGGAAAGGAGTAATATGGGGAAGGGATAAGGAATTTCCAGATTGATCCAGAATTCTCGTGTTATTTATGTAAATGACACGTTTGTTGCGCAACACTGATCCGACCCAGGTTGCTGATCAATCTTCCTAGCAATCACCCCAAGTGAAGATCCTCATAAAGTCGTCATGTAAGGTATCCCACTTAGGTCCATTAGTGGCCAATCAAGATGAAATAATTGTTTCATTGCATAATCCTCATGTTTCTTGCCAACCTCATTAAAAAAACTTTACCAATTCCTCATATAAAGTAAATTTGGATAACTGTATCAGGACCCGTTATACTAGGTGCGCAAACTATACAGAACTCAAAGGGGGCCACTCGTAGTAAAATCTTTCGGAGTTCAAATATGATAGGTCACAATAAAATTTCAGGTGGGGACACTTGATTAATTTTACTGCATATGGAAATAGCTTGCATATCAATTCGTCCGTTGAAGGAGGCTATCTTCGTTGCAAAGGAAATAGATGATCTCTCAATGATTTCTAGGAAGCACGAGATGATTGGCAAAAGAGCGTTTTTTTACAAAGCTGCAGAGTAGGCGGCCAAATTCTTTGGCTTGAATCTTAACCTCAAAATTGAGGAAAGTGCAAGAGAAGAAAATACGTGTAAACTTGATCAGAAATGTAAAAGATAATTTCTTGTCGAATGAGCTAACGTTTGCTTTCTTGAAAACATCCAGACTTAAATTAGGCACAGAGGATTTCATTTTTGCGTATTACAACAGTGTCTTTTTAACCTCAGTATACTTTTATACTTAATATAATACTTATTATAATAAAATAGTAATGGTATACAATACCATTATGTATTCAATGGTATACTTGGTTTACCATTGTACAATCGAGGCCTAACACCATTCTGCGCTTCTTCTAGAACGGAACTATATTCGCGATTGAACTCTTGGCTTTGTTCGACTAAAATATTATAGCCAAGAATGGGGGGAAGGGAGAGAGACATCGAGACCATTTAAGGGAGCTGCGACAACTGTACTCATCATATTTGGTTATCACAAAAAGATTGTCCTTATGATTTTTGATTTTTAAGGTATCTATTGATTGAAGGTATCCCTGATTCATAACCTCAAAGCCATGCTCACGTTTAAAAAAAACATGCAGGAATACTTGCGAGATGGATGCACAGTGGTCATAGGTGTGGGTTATCGCGAATTTAGTGAGTGCGTCTGTCATCTACATGAACGCAATTGTTCCTAGAGGAAACCTGCTTGGCTTGGGTAACTTATTTTGATTGGTATGACTTGTTCTGGTAACGGAATGAGAGCTTCTTTCACTACGTAATTTCCTACGGGATTTATGTTTTGAAGAATTGTAAATTTTTTTTTCTTTCAAATATTTAACTTAACAAATCAAATTTATCGTATCAAGTTTCTTTTTCTACCAGAATTGGTAAAGAATGAAAAGCTCTTATATACAAGAATAAGGTTGGAAAAACTTTAAGAAAAATAAAAAGTCTAGTTTTATGAGAATATGTTTGAAAGGAACATAATATTTTCAATATTCGACGTCTTTACGACATCGTTACGAGAACTTTACGACAACTTTACGACATCCTGTGTCCATTTCGTTACAATTTCTTTACGATATCGTAAATACATCGTCTGATTATACGACATATTTACGATATCGTAAAGATGACTTAACGAAATGGACATACGATGTCGTAAATTTGTTTTAAAGATGTTTTAAATTTGTCTTAAAGATGTCGTAAAGATGTAAAGACGTCGCCAAATTTTGTGCCCACTAGGTATAAATTAACGAATGTGGCGAATTTTGTTCCTTTAGCTAGGCAGAAAATTTTATTTCTCTGGATACTATAAATTTTACAATTATTTGGGTGAAATTATCTAAATTGATGATGATTTGAACGCAATATTTCAAATAATGATTTGCCAAAAAAGTACCCGATATTTCACATTTTGATCGCTTTTTCTAGTGTGTGCACAATATTTACATAAACCATTTTATGAACGTTACATAAACACTATCAAAACGGGTGAAATAACCGGTATCCGCAAGTGTGAGCTTGTAATGAAGCATGTCTAATAACAGGACCAAATAAGGTCAGCATTATGTTATTTATTTTGTCAGTCACGAGTAATCTTATTTCATTTGATGAAACATGCTTGCAGAATTTTGCTTTATTGTATAAAAGATGCTTGAACTGCTTCACTGGAGCCTCGTATAGTACTGAAACAATTTAATCATTTATATAACGTAAATTTCATTAAAAATGAGAGGACCATAACAGACCTTGAGGGTACAAAAATTCAACTCAATCGTACTCAATTATCCAGCATTTTGAGCGAAAGTATAATCCTTTAGATTATAAAACGATTCGTTAGAGCATTTTTGGAGAGAAAACTATAAAAAACTGCTTTTCGCAAAAAAATCTACTTTCAGTTGCTTTTGAAACATAAGTGTATTAGAAATAGATTGCTACCGTCAGTTCTTATGCCCAGAAAAGAAATGTATGGTAGACTAAAGTCCCTTGGATTGCCTGTACTTTCAATGCATTTGACGATGAATTTTAGATGAAGAATTGAGGTACATTGCCGTAGATGTCGATGATTTCTGAATTAACGCCCTATGTTTTGGATTATTCTCCAATGAAATTTTTCGGCCGAAAAATACAATAAAGCAAAAAGTAATTATAAATGCAATTCCCAATCTATTCTTGCATGATCCATGCTTGCAAATACTTAATTTAGAAATCCGTATTTTATATTATGTTAAATAGGGGTGAGTGTGATATAATAATTGCTTGAATTAAAGAAGTTAATAACTAATTTGTTTTTTATTCCAAAATTTCCTAAAATTAAACCAATCAGTAGTTGCTACAGACGCAAAAAAATTGCAAACCTCACACCGTGCTTCAAAAAAATTTGTTCCTCTAACAAAATATGAATACTTGCTTTTCAATTTGTCAGTAAAATTGTATTTTTCATTTTTTTCTTAATATCATCTCTGATAACTAGACCAGCTTATACACAACTTAAGACCTGTAAATAATAATTGTTAAAAATTAAACTCATAGCGATTAATTAATTTTTGTTGGACTTAGAAAGGAAAAAGAAAGCTTAAAAAATGTAAGTAAACATGACCTTGCAATGGTACTTACATTACATTTGTACAATGACAAAGTTATGGCTGGTAATCGAGGTATGAAAACGTCATTAGGGTACTAGCTTCATACCTTTAAAAGCTGACGATCTGCAATGGGACTCCGCGGCCGTTTCGAAACCCAAAATCTTAAGGTTCTCTATTCCCATTCACACGATAGCAAAATAATTTTGTTCGATTTTCGATTTTCGAGACGAAATGTCAGGGCAGGCACTAGTGATCCTTGTTGACGATATACGCGCTAGGGTCGCATCATCGGAACTCCCAAAAAATTCTTTCAGCAGTCGAAAAGTAGCCAAGTTCAAAATTCTGAAGAATGAAGTTTCATACTTTCATAGTGTTAAAGTTTATTTAGTTAAAGTTTTTCTTTCCATGTATTAAAGGTTTTCTGAAATATTGTGCTGATGAACTGTTTGATGTTTTTTTATCTAAATAATTACTTCCCAATACAAGAAAATACATCTTTTGCGAGAAAATTTTGAATTTTCGATCAGTCGCACAAAGTGCAGCAAGCGTCCGCTGCTGTGAATCTCAAAGGCGCACCCCCCGGTAGGTTAAGTGTTTTTGTCATTGGTAAAACTGTGCTTTTCATTTTTTCAGATTTTCATTCAGTCAATAAACGGTGACTTTGGAAGTTAATTCCTCGTAGTTTGAATCAGTGTCTAATTTTCAACAAAAATCCCAATCATTTTGACGAAGTTGAACTCCTAACAAAGAAAGATTTTCTCGTTTGTTACCAATCAGTTTAGCAGAAAATTGACTTAGCGTCTGAAGGTAATAAGGAATCAGCTTTTTCTTCTGCAATCCCATAATTTGAAATCAAGCCAGATGATAATTGAGATCGAAAATCTATTTTTACTGTAACATATTACAGAATAATTCCATTAATTTCACGTTTTCGTAGCCATGCTTGATTTTTATGTCCCAAAAACGTCTTTACCGAACAAGAATTAACTATGCTGCATTCAATATTAAGGTTATCTGAGGAAATTCCTTTTCAGTGCAGAACTGAATCAACTTCAGCCAATTTCCTTTCATCGTAGTAATCCATTTATTTTCTGATAAAAGGGGCATATACGCTACGCAATCAAATTCATCTTGTTTTTTCTGGTGTTGTGTTTTTTAATTCTTTATAGCTCCTCATCACTGCCTTATTCTACGAATCGTTCTTTGATATTATGTCACCCATTCTTGATACGCAGTTGGTTCTCCACTCTTATGTAGTACTGTGTCCTCAAGGCCTCCGAGCTTGTTCTAATTTGTGAGCCTTCTATACTATCCATGAAACTTTTAGGAAATTTGCTGCAATCCAACTGCTTGACTATTTACTTCTTTAACAGATTTAGCCTTTATTAGGTTCTCTGCTCAGAATCTGGATATACAGTGAAACCCTTCAATAGCCCTTCATTCTATAGCCGTTCCGAGAACTGATGTTGTGTCGTGGATAGGTGAAATAGGAGCTGCGCGCGGTGCGCAGGGTCTGCGGTTGTCATTCAGGCGAGCACTCAAGCGTGAAAAAACAAAATCAGAGTGGGATATACTGAGTTAGTTCCCGCTCACCGTCAGCCCCAAAATCGGCGCTATAGAAGAGTTTCACTGTACTTTAAAGAGAGGCATGTTGGATTGTTAGTAAATAAGAGCTCAATTGTCTTTTATCTAACATTGTGGAATAAAAATAATTTTCTCAAACATTTCTTAGCAGCACGAAAGTTTAAACAATGATCAGTTGAAGTGCCTTCTGGACATCATGATAAGAATTTCAAGGGTGTTCTTGTCATTTATTTTTGATGCTGCTAAATGGTAAATTGTAAAATGTTTAAAAATTATCAAAGATTTTAGACCACGGCACCAGTCTTAAAGAATAAAGTGAAAATGATTTTTGTGCAACTTCCCCACAGTCTTGTAGAAGAACAAAATTAGCATTGAAAAATGTAAAAACTTTATCACAATTTGTTGTTTTCTACCGCTCCAGTAATTATATTAATTAATTCTTTATTATAAAAGTCAAACTTTCTTCCTTGATATAAATTATGCAAAATAAGAAAAAGCTTACAATATAATAATTTTTAGTCTTGACGTCCTCACTGATAATATAAATTCAAGTTTTTATATAAAATAAATTCGGTTGCGCAGGATAAAGTGCTTCCAATATTGTTGGACCTAGTTAAAGTTGGTCGCTTCTGCAACATAATCTGCTAAAGTTGGAGACGCTTTAAAGCATATTCTAGGAAGCTTTTATTCCTCCATAACCTGTATTTACTATGTATGTATCTACTAATTTTTAGAATCTAACAATTTGGGAATTAACATATTTGTGTTTTAAAATTTAGGTCATTTTGTTCTGGGTATATATGTTCCCACATACTTTTCGAAGATCCTCATCATTACTAGGCAGTCTGATAAGTAACTGAAAATTCTAAGAGATGGTATTAGTCTTCACTAATGTGAACCATTTTGGTCGAGCTTGATCCTTCAAATGACGCCTGTAAAAACTTCAGCCATTTATTGTTACGCATTTACAAGTTACAGCACTGAGAAGCGACTAACCTCCCGAGTTTTTTTTTAATATGGATAAATCTGAGTTTCGAATTTTTATCAAACACTACTATCTTCGCAAGAAAACGATATCCGAGACCAAGGCCAAGCTGGATAAGTATTACCTGGACTCTGCACCGTCGATTGGAACGATTCATAAGTGGTTTACCGAGTTTTGTTGTGGCCGTACGAGCACAGTTGATGCTGAACGATCTGGGCGCCCAAAAAGAGGTCACTACACCAGAAAATTTCGAAAGGATCCATGATATGATGTGGAATGATCCCAAAGTGAAATTGAGAGAGGTAGCTAATGCTGTAGGCATATCATTGGAGCGTGTGGGCGATAGCGTGCGTTCAGTTTTGGGCATGAAGAAGCTCTGCGCGCGATGGGTGCCGCGTTTGCTCACAGTGGACCAAAAACGAATTCGTGTGACAACTTCCCAGCAGAATTTGGCATTATTTTCGCGTAAGCTTACCGAGTTTTTGCGCCGATTTATAACCATGGATAAAACCTGGATCCAGTACTACACTCCTGAGTCATCGCAACAGGCAAAACAGTGAGTTCCACCGGGCCAAAGTGCTCCGAAGCGTCCTAAAACGCAACAATGGGTCGGAAAGGTTATGGCCTCCGTATTTTGGGATGCACATGGCATAATATTCGTGGACTATCTTGAAAAAGGCAAAGCCGTAACCGGAGCATACTATTCATCATTATTGGATCGATTGAAAATCGAAATCGCCGAAAAACGAACGCATTTGAAGAAGAAAAAACCGCTTTATCATCACGACAATGCGCCTGTTCATTCATGCTTCGTTGCTCAAGCAAAATTGCATGAAATCGGCTTCGAATTGGTTCCTAAGCCACCGTATTCACAAGACCTGGCCCCCAGCGACTATTACTTGTTCCCTAACCTGAAGAGATTGCTCACCGGTAAGCGTTTTTTCTCAAATGAGGAGCTCATAGCTGAAACTGAGGCGTATTTTGGAGACCTTCCGATCGAGTACTTTTCAGACGGTATCAAAAAGTTAGAAAATCGTTGGACTCGCTTTATCGACCTAAAAGGAGAGTATGTTGAAAAATAAAACCAGCTTTGGCCAAAAAAACGTCTCCGTGTTTCATTTTTCAGGGACTTATCAGACTGCCTAGTATTTATCAATATGTGGAATTTCTCTTCTTCTAAAAAATTATATCTTTCACTTTTGAGAAAAGAAAATTTGCAACATAAGGTTAATTTTGGTCTTAATTAAAAGAAAAGAATTGGCTAGTCATCTGCGGACAACGTTAGATTGGTAGCGGAATAGACTTATACAAACACACACGATTTGAATTTTCAAATGAAGTTATTTATTAAAATGAATTGGTATCCCAATTCAAATTGACAGTCACGCGCTTAACAATAATTAAATGAACGCTCGGTGAACAACGAACGTGGCCGCATCACGAGCTTCTTTTCCATAAAAATATCATTCAAATTTTTAAGAGAGGGAAAGTGAACTAGACAATTCGAAAGTCTAGTGTCTTTTTTGGCACTGCACTACCCGTGCCTTTGCTAGGTCAGGTCGGATTGACAGCAGCGACCCACTCTTGATTAGACAATCGCATTAACAAATCTATGCGCTAAGCTGGTTTCTGTTTCTAGAGCAAAGGGCGCGAATTAACTTTTATTTTATTTTCTAAAACCCCTGATCACAAATTAAGATCACCCTAATTTACCCTTCAATCATTTTTTATAAAACGTGTCCAAAATTGTGGCTGCTTTAGGAATAAATTTAGAATGATAGTATACTGTTCCTAAAAACGAACGCAATCCCGTGATAGTTTCGGGAACGTGTGTCTCTACCATCGTATGCACTTTGTCTTCTGTAATCAGTACTCAGTAATCAGCCTGAATGCTACACCAAAAGGTAATAGTGTAAAGTGGAAAAAACCCTAAACGTCTAATTATTTCTAATTTTCGTTGTTTCGCTGGGAATGGAATTCGAATATCTCTTTCAGATCCGATACAAACTAAAGATAGATGGCACCAATATTTTTTATTTTTTGCAGCTCTGAAATTGTATCTTGCTCTTTAACGGTACACAAGAAGCACCATCGTTCAAACTGTTCTAGATTTCTAATAATTTTCCATTATTTTTCAGGTTAACTTTACAAATTTTTTACTACTCCTATACGTTTGAAATTCACCTATTATAAAAGTTCATAGCCACTTGTGTTGATGCTAGCTTCATATTTGGAAATTGTTTTTCTTATCCCATAATATTATCACTGTGTAAAAAATCCCTACGATCAACACCAATATCTTAAGAGTGACGCAGTGATCTTAGAACTGTGAAATAAGCAGAATCTCTAACTAAGAAGTAGTTTTAAAATGTTTTAGGGGAGCTTTCTATCATTGGTATATATTTTAGCTTTCAGGTCATTTTTCATCATAAGAGACCAAAACTATATTGGGTTTATAAAAAAGAACATTCTTAATTGAATCTCTCTGTAGACTAAATCATTTTCATTGTTTTATATCATACTTTTATTACTATAATTGCTGCTTTTATCTAACTCGTGTGTCATTTGTTTGCAAAAAGAAGAATTAATGCTTTAGTAATATCCTTTCGATAACAGACTTAAAAAAAAATTACTCCTAAAAAATTTCCTTGCGAATAATTGACGAAATGCAAATATCTCAGAAGAACAAGCTTGAAGCATTTAATTGTTAAGATATAACAAATAAAGGATATATGCTTTATGTATAACCTAAAGAAGCACAAGAATATTTTTCATTTACAGTGTTCATCGCATTCTTAAATACATTTCACGCTTTTTCCCTAATTAGGAAAGATGAGGATTTTTTATATACTCATCATATATTTAGAGTTAATCCTAATTTCTATTGGTAAATATAATCGCATAATGTCTGTAACTTTTACTATAATACATTTTTCATGGTGTACGGAGATCGGAATTTGTGCGATTTAATTTAGTTTATATCCCCATTGTATTTTCCACCAGAAGTAATTAATACCAGCTGGTACTGCAGCAGAAAAGTTCTTTGTGCCCTGAGTGTTTTTTTTTAAATTTTTGGCAGTAATTGATAATATTTTAATTTGATAGATTAGCTATTCTAAAATAAAGTCTTTTTTTATTTTCGTTAATTGAGTGTGGCGTGTTTAACGAATTATTTATATCACATTCAGCTTAATCAATCAAGCTGATCAGATTTTTGGAAAATTCGTTTTTTCGCCTTCACTTTTTGAAAGACAAGTTTAAAATTCGTCACACATAAGGTTGAATGTGGAACTGGCCATCGTTTGGTTCTTTATCTCAAATCAACTACTAAGCATTCTAATCCACGATAAATATATTTTATTTACTCGATCACAATAATTTTTATTTCACTTGAATTTCCGGTCTTGAATTTGACTGACAAAGCAAATTTATCATTTTTATAGTAATTTTTAGATTTGGTTTAAATTATAATTTGAATATGTGATCAGAATGTGTGTGAGGTGAACTGCTTGATTGATATATATATATATGAAATTGAGATATTTTAAATTTGATTTAACGTTAAGAATTATTTAGAGATAATTTATGGTACTTTATCTTTACATTCGAATTCATAGTATTTTACATCACAAGTAGGGCGAGCACGTAGTTACATGGCGAATTCAATGTTCGGAGGACGAGTAGTAAAACCATTGATGAATGTTTTTTATGGTTTTTCGAGCGATCCTTGCGACCATTAAATTCCCCGTAAAGACGTGTGTAATCCCATGAGTGATGTACGATATTTAATACCAAACCACCATGTTATGAGTCTGTAGAGTTTCCTGAAAACTGAACGTTAAATAGCCCTCTACCAAACTGGTGCGAGAGCGTCCCATAAACTGATTTTTTAATAATAATAATAATAATAATGATCAATGTCCGAAAATTCTTCTGTTTTGTTTTCTCCATTTGTCAAATTTCTCGGAATCCAGTTCATATTTATTCTTTGATTCTATAGGTCGTAAATATTGCCGTGCAACGAATTTTCAGTTAATTACAGGCGTCACGGATTCTATTTTTGTAGATGAAAACATACGATGAACGATTACATACGATTACATACGATTGACCCACAAATCCCAAATTAACAAGCGTCAAACCCACAAACTAACAAGCCCTAACTCCACAAACCCCATACCCCAAACAAACAAACCCAAAACTCGCAAGCTCCATATCAACAAACTCACGAACCCCAAACCAACATGCTCCAAACCCAGAAGTTCCAAACCCACAAACTCCAAATACACAAGCTTCACATCCACAAATATAGAAACCACAAGCCCAAAAACCCAAAACCCACAAGCTCTATATCCACAAACGTCCAATCCCTAAACCTATCTTCGGACGTTAAGTGAGGAGCAGGGTGAAAGGTTTAATCAGAATATTAAAACGATGGAACGAAGATACCAGGGTTTTTAAAATGAAAATATGATGGCCGGTTACTTCTGGAGCCTACAAAATGATACTAAAATACCACATAAACAAAGACCTGTTCATCGTGAGATGCAAGGGGACTCACGCTAAATAGCACCCTCTCGTAAGAGGCAAGGCGACTTTGAACAGTATCATAAGAACTTGACCAAAGTGGAAGATTTAGTCCCCAAACTCCAGAACCCATATCCACAAACCTCAAAACAACCAACTGAATTCCTCAAAACCAAATACCTCACCTTTAATATCAATTGAGAAATTGGTATGACTTGGGGTTGGTGGGTTTGGGGTTTGTTAGTTTGGAGTTTATTGGTTTGGGGTTCGTGAGTTTGACATTGTTTGTTTGGGCCCGGTATGTTTGTGGATATAAATCTTGTGGGTTTTTGGTTTGTGGGATTGGGGTTCGTGGATTTGGGATTGTTGGTTTGGGGTTTGTATGTTTGTGGATATGGAGTTTATGGGGTTGGGGTTTGCGGGTTCTGAGCTTATTAATGTGGGTTTTGTAGGTTCGGGGACAAATTTTATGCAACAATTCCAGGTTTTTAACCATTTGCTGAATTTTTCTGCAAATCCTGACGTGTTGGCTCAATTCTGCGAATGGATTCCTGTTCAGTGACCCCCTTACATATAAAGTGTACTTATTAGCATCCCAGTATTCTCCCAAAACCATTTTGTGGTCAGTGCAGTCTGCTATTCGCCGACACTGTTCAGTGAAATCCTCTCTAACTCTCACTTATTTGGAGACTTTATAGGCTCATAATTTGATAGTTTCGAATTAGGAAAATTTAAAGGTAAAATTTATTTAGATTTTGAAATTAATTGTTCAATTATTGAAAAAAAGATAATGTCTGAAAGCCTCGCCAGGCACTTGACTGCGATACATGAGATAGTTTGATTGTTGCTTGTTAAAAACAAAACTTTATCTTGCATTTTGACAATGAATGACGTTACAAGTAATTAAATTTTTAGTCTTAAAGCTGACCACCAAAACAAAAATATTTTAGAAAAACAAGCCTGATGCTGATATTATCTATTAGATAAGTACTATATGATGACGACTATATAACATATTTCTAATATAATCTAAGGGAGTACCAAAATATTCTACAGATACAGTGCTGATACAATTTTTAAAAATATATTGATACTTTTTGTCTGATTAGAAAGGATGAGCCTTCATTATACACTCGTGATATCCACGGTAGTTATGCTCAATGCTGCTGGTAAATACAATCATACAATTTTGAGTATATTTTTAAAGCTATTCGGAAATCAGAATTTGTGCAATTTTATATGAATTTTATCCAAATTGATATTTTCTTCCAAACTTTATTCAAGCTTTTCTAAAAAGAGTCCTAATTTAGTTTAAATAATATTTACATTGATAAGGAATTTTTTAAGATTTTGAAAGAAAATTATACTCTCAGCTAAATTGCAAACGGAAAATTTATTTTCTGATGCCTGCCTTAGTAAGTCTTATTGAGACCTAATGATAGATATATAAGAGATATTGGAACTGTCAATTGCTTAACAATCCTCTGAAAGATCAAGAACTGCCTACCTATTTCATAAAATGTATGATAAAAATTAATTACTAGAAAATTAATTACTGGGAGTTCCAATATAGATTTATGTCAAGAAATATTAGGTTATAATCGAATAGTCAGCTTGAGGATGATCGTAAAATACAATTGGAGAATATACAAAACAACTTTCCTGTACATTTATTGAAAAGAAAAAATCGATCGATAAGGTAGATAAAATTAAATTTTGGAAAATTTTATAAAAGAATCTAGACAATGGTTGTCTTCTAAACGCAATTAAAGCAAAATATGAAAGCAGTAAGCCAAGACAACAAATTGGTGTTCTGATTATAGGTAGAACGACAGGCAGGGATGCGTTATGTCCTCCTGGCTATTCATTATAAAAGGAGATAATGCGTAAACTGATGGTGTTAATCTTGAGACAGTAAATGCCTTTTGAAAAGATACATAAGAACTCACATTTCTCTCCACTCTTGCAGTCAGTTAGCGTTTGCTGGACTCTTATAAAATTACATACAGATCATGTTTACATGCTATCTGCTGACCATGTGCATAAATTTTGTGTCAGTATGACCTGATTCAGTAATATTTCTGCAAGAATGTTATCAAGGTAACCGATTGTACCGAAAACGTCGCCTCGCGAACTGTCACTCAATGTCTCATTTTTATTTTTCAACTGCAAATATTCAATAACAACAAACAAATGTTTAATTTATCACAAGCTTAGTACTCTGTTTATTGTTGCAGATTTAAGTTCAGAGTTTGATTGTTTACCTAATGGCGACCCTATTCCTGGAGCTCCTCGTTCAGACATTCCTTCTTCTTCTGACAGGTCTCTTTCCCCTATCAGACGTCATTCTCCTGTCAGGTCCCCTGTTAGACCTCCTTCGCCTGCTGAACCTACTCTTCGCGCCAGGTCCAGGTCTACTGCTGCCAGGCAGCGTTCGTTGCCCATACTTGGATTTGAACTTGAACATATTCCATCAATTAGGCTTATACCGCACACGAATCCGCGCAGGGTATTCGAATTTCGCCGGTACACTTTTCCTTCCGATAAGCCAATTGTGTTGCGAACATCACGTAATGCTCTTGCGCCCATGCCAACCGAAGAGCAAGTTGTTTTGACAACATCCTCTGGTGACATCATGGCAATATTGGAAGGTAATAAACCTTATCTGCGTGGAATATATACGTGCGATAATTCAACTACAAAACGGGCAAAACTAAACATGAACAGCGGCAGGGTTGTCGTAATGAACCGCTTTGAAATCGAGGAAACTCCCATAGGTAAAAATAACCTTATGAAAGAGAACTTTAGAGCGGTACTTGTTGAGAATTTGTAAAATAATTTTATCCACATTGCAATGCAGTTGAATAAAATGTTAAATTCAAATAGAATATTTTTTATGATCCAAAGTCTAATTAAAATCCTACAGGTCATCGATAATCACACCAAAAATTTAATGTATTATCGTTTTCAAGGCTTACATTTTTCTTTATTATCCTACGGGGCATTATTCATGAACTGTCCCAACTTTAAGTCATGTTTTCCTATTGAATTCAGATTTTCAGAGTTTGTTTGCCTATATGATAGTAGTGTACCCACTGATTTATAGACTTTTACTACCACCCATCCTCGAACTATAGGGGGTGAAATTTGCATGCCCTGGGTGAAGCGGGTATTTTCAAATGGTCATAATATCCTTTCTACAAACGAGAATTGAATTTTTTTATGAGTGATTCCTGAACGGCTTTCATGCTCTTTCATTCTAGGAAGTCTATTGATTTTATTTCTTCAAGTTTTATAATCAAATTGCCATTTAAAATGTTCATCTAAAATTTTCTACTCTTCGGGCAGTTTTCATTTTATTTTTTACGTATTTTTAAACGAAAGCTTGACTTCTTTCCGATAGAAATGCTCTTTGACATTTTGAGACTAAAAATAGTTATTTAGTAATGCGAAGATATCCGAGCGAAACCCTTCTTCGCGCGGTCGGACATGTTGGCCAGTCCTGCCATAGACTTGGTTGTATGTACGATTCTATAGTGAAACTGCACTTAATTCATTATAATTTATTTAGTGCGCCTTTTTTCGAGCAGTGTTTGATTCTCTAAACTTGAGGCTTTTTGACTGTGTTCGAAAGCAGATCATGTTTTGTTGCGAATGAAGTTTATTCATTTGCAATTGTCTGTTCTCATTTGGAATAAATACTTGGTATTTTAGAGTGCTGGGAATTTTAATTGCTTCACTGAGTCTAGTTTCTAGTTTTTTGGTCATCTCTATGTAATATTCTTTCGAACTGAAAAGAATGACTGTTTACTTTAAATTATTCTTAGCCCAATCGAATAACTCAATCGCAGATTGGATTAGATTCTGGGCTAAGCACAGCAAGCTAGCGTTGGCCACACGTCTTTTCAAATTTCTGCCAATGCCGTCACTTGGACATTACGCATATGCACTTGCCTGGAAATTTGTTTACGCAGAAATTCCAAAATCTTTTTTTCTTATAACATTTATGAAGGCATATTTCTTTTTCAGATGCTGCGCAGCTCCGTCTGTCACATGATAAATTTTGTTCACAACGCTGAATTTCTTCTTGATGTTCTCGTTGACGAGCTTTTGAAATGTGTACACAGCTACAGTGTCATGACAAACAATCTGAGATGATTGCCAGTTAAATGCTTCAGTTTATTTCCATCTTTATAATAAATAACTATTTTAAGTATAGTTGCTTGATTATTATTCCAATAGAAAGATTATGCAGCATTTTGAATGATGAAAGAATAATTTTCAGAAAAGTCAAGTAAAATAAAGTACTCTCCTTCTTTTAGTATAACTCTAAGGTGCTTCAGAAACAAGCCTTGTTGTTTCGCATAAGATGCGTGAGGTTTCAGGTTTTTAAGTTTAGTGCAGAGTGTTTCAACAAAAGCATCAACGTTTGCTATTTCGGTTTTTAAAGTGCTTTTATCAGTTTTCTGCTAAACTTTAAATGTCACTGTGTCGAAACTATTCACGTCCTATAGATCATTCAGGTAATTTAAAAAATTTTTAATGTCAGGAGAAGATTCGCATTCGCTAAAATGACAAGCGTCAGTGGGTTCACTGCACATTATTTCATCAAGGTAGTCATGATAATCTGACAATTTTCTGTCACTTCCCTCAGTTCTTGAAAATTTGAAAAATGATAGCGAATATGCAAAATGAAAACGACGTAACCTCAAAATAATGTACATGCATATACTTTTCATTTAGCACAATAAAATTTTTTGTTATTATCCCTCAAAAAGGAGTCCAGGGACGTCCGTTATGATATTTTGTAGCATAAACGAATTCGTTTTTTTAAATTTTCGTTTTTGTGGAAAAAGCCGGGGGAACTGTACCAGATTGACCACACGACGAAGTATCACATGCCCTTAAATTTTCAATATCAATCTCATTCAACATTAACTTTACGTTTTTATGATAAACGCAGATAAAAACATTGTGAGTTCCACTTGCTCCAGCTAAAACACTGTGCTTTGGTCTTAGTTGTGCGAAAGTTGAAAATCCAATCTTTACATTTTCATATAGGGCTACAAATCTGGCATATAATTCTGAAAGATTGCACAGAATCAGTCTCTTCTGTATTTCCTCACGAGTACCGTCTAGTTTTTTATAGATATGAAATATTTCTCTCCTGGCATCTGATCTCGTCGTCTTCGTACATGTTTATTACCAAATTTTTCATTTTCTTTTGCCAATTTCTGTCCTCACTTGGCTTCCGGAAAAGTAAAAACTCCATTTTTGGCAACTAACTTTTCCGCTTTTTCGGCTTTAAGTTCAGATGCACCGAATTCTCGCATGATTTAACTGCGACCCTAAAACTGAGGCGCAAGGGTGAGTACGCAAACCTTTTTGAATATGCAGTGCTCTTCTGGTCTAATTTGTCTTTCATTTAATTTAGGACTTCAAGACCCGCTAAGTGATTTTCATCATTGCATCCTTCTTTTTCATTTCTCATTGGCAAGCAAAAATCTGTGTCCTCGTTTATCTCTTTCTCTGAATTAATACCAGACTCTTCTATTACTCTGGATGGCTCTAAATTGAGAGTTCTACATTCTTTTTTACAAGCACCACATATTTCACTGCCTTTCGAAAAATCATGGAACACTATTTGCTGATTTTTCCTTAGAAGCCCCAGATCAATTCGTTTTACATGTTTCATCTTACGGAAAGGATTTCTATATCTGCGGCAAAAACTATAACCTAAAATAAATGCAAAAAAGCCACAAAAAAGAAGGATAAACAATTTATAAATGTATACAACTAAGAAGCAAAAACAAAAAACGAAACTCACAGAAAACACACACAGAAAATTTATAAACACTACACGTTGGCAGCTCTTACCTTTCAGGAGACTGAAGTCAGAGTAGAGTAACGCAGTGAAACGTTTTGCTTGATCCCAAGAAACAAATGAAAGTCTATATACGTGGATGTCTTTTGTTTTTCGGCTGTACGCGTGATCAAATTTAACCCAGCCAAAAAGAGGACAAATCCTGTGCAATTTGTTTATATAAATTGTTTAAACTATTGATAACTGATTAAAGCCTTTCACAAATATATTTTATGTAACGGTAATGATGAAAATATACAGAAAAACCTAAAAGAAAAACATTATGGAGGAAATTTTCATTATATGACCAAATTTTCTATCCAATAAGAACTGCTAAAATTAATTTGTAAAAAGTTTCTGTATCAATGGAAAGTATGTTTGAATGAATCAAATTTGAACGAAATAAAGTCGGTTGGTGCATCAGTTGGAATGGCCGACCTGCCTGTGCGTGCGAAGAAGAGTTTTGCTCGGATATCTTCGCATAATTACATAACTATTTTCAGTTCCAAAATGCCAAACAGTATTTTTATCGGAAAAAGTGCCAGGGGATGCAAATTTGACCCACTGTTTTGTTTTATTTTCTAAAGACAATGTTTCCGGAGTTTGGGTTAGGCTCACTATCGGGATTTATCATATTATCCTTTCGGGACGGTCAATACAATCGTCTTTTTTTCATTCATTTCGACCATCCACGGAAAAGCAAATAACCCGTCACGGAAGACTAGCCTGATTAAACACCATTGGCCTGTTTATTAAAAATGAAACCTTTGCTTTCAAATTAAAATCAATAAATTATTTTTAAGAAGAAAATCTAATAAATAATTAAAATTTTATTTTTACAAGTCCTTCTTGTGAGCAAAGAAGTATTCTGAGTAACCTCACTCTTATAACAGTGAAACTCTTCTATAGCCCCGAGTTCGGGGCTGACGGAGGGTGGCAACTAACTTATTATACTTTGCTCCGATTTTGCTTGATCACGCCTGACTACTCGCCTGAGTGACAGCCGCAGGTTCTGCGCACCCCGTGCAGCACCTGTTACACATACATGCGGCGCGGCTTCAATTCTCGGAAAAGCTATAGAAGGTAGGGCTATTGAAGATTTTCCCTGTATTTGCTGTACAAAAAAAATTTCCACATTTGATCATTTCAAATAATTGTGCCAACCTTACCTAATCAGGTGGTCAGCATGATGCATGCAGTGTGAAAGAATACGAGAGTTGGGAGCACTGTGGTTTACAGCTTTTTCCGATTGAGTGAATTTCATTGAGTTTTCAGCACCACATTTGTTTATTATTGAACTTAAATATAGTTCTAATAAGTTTAAACTACTTATTGATATTTCAAACACGCTTGGAGAGTTAAGTGCATAAGAGAAAACATGATGGAAAGTGAGTTAAGTTTATTCTTCTGAATGTTTAACGTAAAATAGTTTTTAACGCACAGTTTTTGTTGTTGAAATTTTTAAATATATCAATAGAGTGAAAAACGGCTGGACGTCAAAAACACAACTTTACGTAATGTCAAACAAAAGCACCGATCTACTTCGCTGTAATAACTATTAAAATAGAAATTCTACGAGGGACAGTAGAAGCCCAAACTTTGTTTGTGTTTGAACATTTTGAATTTTTCTTAAAAATCTTTTTTAAAAGGTTTAAAAAATGTGAGTGTTCACATTTTTTACTTTAAATTCAAATTTCTTGACCCCGAGAACCCCCCAAGGACTACTTTTGGAAAAAGCAACGTCATTTTTTTTTTCAAATTTGGTAGGCCATCTTTTGAAGGCTATTATTTTTTTAACAATTTTGACTTCAAATTTGAATTCCTTGTCCCTGAAAACATGAAGGTACGGAATTTCAAGAAAGTTTGCTAAAGATTTAAATCTAGACAAACATTTCAAGTGTTTCCGACCACTCTGCACCGTGTCAATTAAAACTGAGAACGTGCCAAGAATTAAATTGGCCTGCTAAGATGGCCAGATTGACTCTCCGAAGAAATCAGGTCGACTATATGAGATGACGAAACCGACCCTTTACGATGATCGATTTGACCTTTTATCATTATTTCCATTTTTACAACTCTCTTCCTGGTTGACTGGCAACTTTGAAATCAAGATGCCGGCATACTAGCCGAGAAAAGAAATATTTTTTCTCTTAAATTCTGGCTGATTCAATTACAATTTGCCGGTCAACTGAATTACAAGTTGTAAAAATAAAGAAAATACGAGGGGGTACTGACTCGTGTTTTACTACGTATACTTTTCGCTAAACAATGCGTAACAAAGCGTGATTTTCCGGTAATAGCAATTAATTTTTTTTCGTTTGAACGTGAATTTCAAAAAAAAATTTTAGAAAAGAATTCTATTTAACTGGAATTTCAACCGTTTTTTAATATAAAGATTTTCGAAATGCTGTTTTAAAGACCTAAGAAAATCAAAAATTAGAAGCGTTTAAAATGATTCAAAATCAGTTTACGATTTTAGAATTTGCAGATTTTAACGTTGAAAATTGTACTATTTCAACAATTACTTAATATTTAGAAATATCTGATTGTTCATTTAAAATCAGTAGTTATGAATTAAATATTTAAAACCAAACAAAAAAACTGAAGTATCAATTTCAACTGTTTCACTCAAAAAAAGAAAATAAATTTTAAAAAGTTTAATTTGTAAGTAAAATTGCTGAACTTTGGTGTTTTCATAAAATTAAACACATATTGTTCTCGGAAAAAATTCCAGTAAGTTGTAGAGATATTTGCGAGCTTTAAAAAATATAAAATTAATTAAAAATTAAAACTTATATAAAGAAAGTGCCTACTTATACAAACAAATTATTCCTACAAAAATACTGTGACAAATAGTCCAAGGCCATTTAAAGAAAATATAGATCTTGGCAGGTTTTCAACACAAAATTTAGAAGTTTTTTAAACATTTTTAAACGCTTCAGAACAATAAAAAACTGTTTCTTTGGAAAACTGTAAATAATTATTTTTTTAAAATTATTTTAAGATAATATTTAAAAGGATTTAGAAAGATCGACAAAATTCTCGAATCAGTCCACAGAGTTATATTAAATAAAAGTGTAATCATAGATTTTAGAAATTCAGAGAACATGGTATTAAATCGAAATTCTATAGGCACATTACGAATACTATTCGGCATTTTATTCCAAAGCTGCCGCCCTCTTAGCACAAAATATTTTTTCATTAAAAATTGTAAATGAGCAGGTGTTTCCAGGTTACGCCCTCTATGGCGTAGTCTATAGAGGCTTTTCATTTTTAAAGATCATTTACAGCAAACTGCCTATAAAATATTTTCTTCTCTTGGCAACTATCATAAAAACAGCTCTTCCTCTATACTCTTTAATCTTATCGAATTTGGATAAGTTAGAGATAAAACGGATGCAGGCAGTGAGAGCACGTTCAAGTTTAAAATTAATGTCATCAGAGAATTCATCATATACCCCAAATCAAATCAAGATCATTGAAAGAATCAGAGAAGTCAATAGAAAGGCCGTTTAACTGCAAATGCAGGAGGAAATCCAAGACTATCGATGGATTATGTGCCACTTTATTCGAGTCAGGGCGAAGACCATCACTATTAGCTACATATTGCAAGCTACTACTTATGTAAGATTTAAATTAATTAATGGTACTGTTAGAGATGTTAAGGTTTTCTTTTCCTGATTGAAAGGTCATGGTTAAACATTTGGAACGCTTACGAAAGATAAGAAAATACAACAATCGTTACTTTATTTTTATCTTTTGTAGCTTTTAAATCAGCACTAGATTTAAGGGAAGCAGTGATAATGCTGTGCTTGAGCAGAGAGCCAGCCTCAATTAAATATAAGTAAAAGTGAGTATATTTGAAAGAAAGTAATTCACTGAAAGAGAGAGTAATATCAATTGGTAGAGGTTCAATAAAAAAAAGTTTCATAAATTCATTTACTGGGTAGTTTTATTCAAAGAATTGACTCTGAGAGGGGATAATTTCAAACCGCTGAAGGACCTTCCAGATATTTTCATCCTTATTTTTGTTAATAGCTGCTTTATAGTTATATTTATTTTGATAGTCTCTTTTCTTAGTTTGAACCATATTCCAAAGCACAAGGAATTTCTTTCATCGTGTCTGATCATTAGCCCTCCTATCTTGCGAATACTTTTTGTCTTTATGCTTTCTGCGACTTTTGACCTCTTCCGATATCCATGGGCAAGATTTTTTTCTCGCCTGAAAATCATGTACCAGGTCTACTACATCGAATGTTGGAATTAATATGTTATTGAGTTTTTCTACTATTGAATTTAAATTTCTCTCTAGTTCAAAAATGATTAAAAGCTGATACTTCTGAATAGAAACGTTTGATAAGAATTTGTTTATCAGTCATCAGAGCAATATGTGTGTGAAATCTTTTTTTGAGATATAAGATATCAAGGGTAATCTTCGGTCAATGTTAAACTTATATAATTATTTTGATGAATGTTGCCACGAGTAGGATTTGAATCGTGAAAATTGCCATTTAACATAAATTAGATCGGTCTTTCGCAGTAAATAACTCAAACTTTGTGGTGCCTTTCGGGGGAATTATTCGGTAGAGTGCGACTTCTTGCATATTAATTTCTTGGATCAACTCAACAAGAAGATGAGCTGGCAATGACAGAATTCTTCCGTTCTTCAATGTGTGCTAGAATTAGTAATATGTTGGCGAAAAGGTTCCCAAGGGTCGCCCATGAACTACGCATCTATCACCACACACTAAATAAATCACAGCTGTTGTCAATCAAGAACTTTTTTTTCAAAGAAAGAGGTCCCGAGGAACCTAAGTTATTGAATAATAGTTCTATTAAATAACACTGAACGACCGTTTTTTCTCTGACAAAGGACATTAGGAAAAATTAGTAATGGTTTAGTATATTGACGGGTGATAGAAGTGGCAAGGAAGAGAGAAGCCAGAAAGTATCACTTGTCCCTGATAGAGAAAAGGGCAGACCATGTTAACTTTAATGCAGGTTCATCCTGCAGGTAAAATGTAAGAAACAACTCTCACAACAAGTCCAAAAATGATTCCGACGACCCTGATGATTATCGATTAGGACAGTATGATTGAAAAACGTTTTCAGAACATCCGATTGTTCTTATGAATACAGCCTTAGTTAATGACCTGTATATAATGGAAAAGCACATAATTGAAAAGCACATAATCGAAAAGTCAAAAGTGCGAAGGTGAGCAAGGTCCTACATTTTATGAGAGAATAATTATAGAGGATCATGTATCTTTTGACTGGCAGCATTATGGCCGTGATAAAATCACCAAGGACCATATAACATAAAATTCCACAAATCACAATAAATATAAATCAGGAAATTTACAATGATTCACAGATCAATTAATCCAGTCAAGGATATTCCATAAATAATGTGCCAATTAAACTTAAACAAATCATCAAGTAACTCAACAAAACGACCAGACTATTTAAAAAAGGGTTGCTCGTAGAAACTGAAACAAATTGTTACCCCATTTATGGGATACTAAGATATTTAAAGTGATTTCACTAGAGAGAACTAGGCTCTGAGAGATGTGAGAACAACCAAAATACTGTGCCCACCAAAATAGTCTTTTCTGAATTTGGTGATAATTTGTTCCCAATTCGGTCCGAATGATGTTGAGTTAATGTCCAAGCCAACCTCTTCGAATTATATGAGCAACCAATCTAACTACTAAGTTCCTACTAAGACTCAATCCAAATTAGAAATCATAGTACCAGGAACGTTTTCAGTGATATCTGAGCCTGAGCTAAAGACGTCCCATCCGGGTTGCCGCAGATCGACAATACGTCTTCGCAACAGAAGAGATCATGAATTTCGATCATCAGCAAAGAAGTTTATTAGGAAATCAAGTTCCGGACGAGAACTTAAATCTCAGTAGCAATTCAAGATTTTTAATAAGTATTGAGGTATGACCAGAAAGACATGAACATGTTAGTACGCAGCAGCAGGTTTAACCGAAAATTTTGAAATCGGTTAAACCGCTCCAATTGACAAAAGGCTTCCCATTTGATTCTTGAAGTCTCTTATTAGTTCTTAAGGGTTTAGGATTCTTCAGGATGGTCTTAATTTCGATTTGTACATATAATAAAAAAGGGAAAATCGGGCAGAATCTATTCTTAACCTTAAACTAACTTAAATAATTAACCCAGGAATTGGAAAATAGTGCAGCTTCTGGATCGGAGGGACTAAAATAACAATATTATTGCAGTTCAAACGTTGGAAAAATTCGTAGTTTTGTACATCATTTGCACCATAAATATCTCTTTCTATTAAAGTGAATCATCGTGAAAGAATTAAATCTATTATTAAAAACGAAATTGTGTGAATCTTGAAATTTAAGGAACTTGTGACTTGTAAATATTTTTCAACGACACAATGGAAACACAGGTAAAACGGGTGATGTATTTCGCTGCCTAGAGAAGAAATTGAAAACCAGAAAGTCACTTTATCAATGCCTGATTTTCTGTCTATCGTATAAATCTATTAAAATGAATATCATGAAATAATAATATAATATATGTACTAATATGAAAAACATAATGAGGTTCAAGAAGTGAAAAATGTAAGTTTTTTTCAACATTTCATTATAGCAGCTCATTTCAGGCCACAAGTAATTGTACCTTCATCTCCTTACTTGCCTATGAATCATTTCATGAGCATACTAAATGAATTTTGCAGCCTAATAAATAAAAAGAGACTCCGTATTGAGTAATTATAACAATATTACCATCACCTTAGTGCTGGTAGATTTATAGAACGTTGTTCGATTAAAGACCAATTTATCGTCCATCTAATATGCTTTAAGTGAAATATTTCAGTTTTAAATAATGCTTGTGATTCATGAAAATTTAATCAAAAACTGTATTAAAAACATAGCGCCAACACTAGAAAATATTCCGAGAAAAGGTGTCCCTGGTGTCCTCAAATTTATAGGGTAGGATAGTTTAATATTTGGGAAGTTGTATTTCATTTTGAAAATTATTTTTATATATGAGCAATTTCTGAAAAACCGGATCAAATATATAAAACAATATAATCAATATTTCTAATTCTTTAATAATATTTTGTATGTAAATGATCGAAAGATGATTAATTTCAAGATTCTTTACTTCTGGGGAGGAGAAAGGAAACATTGTTTAGGATTAGGGTAAAAATAATCACATTTTCTGATACCAAATCGATAGTAACCTCTTAAGAATTCTAAAAGCTCTAGTTTATCATCTTAGATTACACAATCTCCGACACTGAATATATTAAACAAAAAGTTTCTAAGCGACATTTTTCAATAGCATGACCTTCGATTTAAAACTTTTTTTGCAAATACAGTAAAAAGTATTTTCTTATCATTGTGTGCCTGGTGAGGTTGATTTTGCGTTACAAAGCCGTTGTAGAAATAAAACAAATTACTAAATAAAAGTCTGAACGTGTTCACTTTGGAATTAGACAAATATAATTATTTTGTACAATCCTTAAACACGTGACGTAGTGAATAACCAAACCACTACCCGATATCATGAAAGCGGATCAACGTCGGTAATTTTTCTTGGAACCTTCTAATGTGTCCCCTTATGGTTTACATTCTTCTTGCACCTTCTTCTTTATTCCTTTACACACCCCCCAAATACTTACTTGGTGGTGGAAGGGTGACCCATAGTTTAAGGTGGGTTCCGAACCACCAAGAGCAACAGCTTTAATTACTTAAAGAAAACCTTTTTCTCTAGAGGTACCGGTCCCACGACTTTCCGAAAAAGAACAACTCCCTTGCTAGGCTAGTGTTCACCGCATGGGCCGCCGAGGCTCTTCCAGAGTGCCAGGCGGGAATCGAACCCGCAAGCCGACGGAGTGGGTCCAAAGCCTGCGCTTTAGCCCCCACGACCGTCGTCGTTTGAGTAATTTTTCTTTAGCCTAATGGAAAACGAGAGAAGCTATGCCGGAGTAAGAACAAAAAACGGTGACTCGAGTGTACAATGTACCATGCGTAGAGTAATTAAATTTTCTCCGTTGAAGCTGACTCTAATGAAAAGTAAATATGTTATAAAAACATGCCTGATACTGGATAATCTATGAGATAACGACTATAAGCTCAAAAAATATATCTAATATAATCTAAAGAAGTACCACAATATTCTTAAATAACAGTGTTAATACTATTCTTTAATAAGAAATTAATAAAAATTGAATCTATTTAAAAAAATGGCTTTTTTATACACTTGTCGTCTCCTTGGTGGTAATCCTCAATGCTGTTGGTAAATATAATCATATAATACATTTTAATTTTAAGCATATTTTTCAAACTACTTGGAAATAAAATTTGTTTACGTACACTACGAAATTGTTTACTACGATTATTTTTCTAAATCCCATTTTTTGTTCTCGCTACATACACTTCTTCGAATTTCCAAAAAAATAATCTTATATAAATTTAAGTCAAATGAGTAAAATTACATGCTTCCCAAAAACCCTAAAAGTTTCCCATCAATTTAATATGGGTACCTTAATTTATTAAATAACTTTTCTCAATGTGTCATTCCAATGCAAAAATGTGGTACTATATATTGCTTCAACTTTTGCGGAAACAACTCCTAAACTATCGTGTACAATTTTAAGACCCTCTTGAGAAGCCCCGCAGAATCCCCCATAAGTCCTCTCGTTTGGAAATCTCCCCTCAGGCCGTAAAGGCGCATAAGACATTTACTTTTCCCTTAATTCTTGGAATCAGACTACAATGATTGGGCACTCACAAAATTACATAAATATCTCTGTTTGCAGTCTGTTTTCCGTCCGCGTTAGTGAATTTTGTGTTAGCATGCCATCACCTAATAATGTGCTAGTCCGAATTTTAGGCCAGTTAACGATTGTATCGAAAACTTCGCTTTGCGAACTATCAGCTGTTGCTAAATTTCATGCATTCAATACCCACAAAATATTGCTTACTTTAACAAAAACATAATACACTGTTTCTTTTTGCAGATTTAAGTTCACAGTTTGAGTGTTTGCCTAATGGCGACCCTATTCCTGGTGTACACGTTCCGGTACTTCTTCTAAAAGGCCTCTCTTACTTAGCAGGCCTGACTCTAATATCAGTTCCCCTTGGCCTACCAATCCCATCCTTCGTATCAGGTCTAGTTCTGCCCGTGCCAGACATAGGTCTTCAGACATACTTGGATTCCACAGTGAACAACTTACATTTATTAGGCTTATATCGCGTATGAATCAGTTTCGCAGGTACACTTTTCCTGCCGATAAACCAGTTGAATTTTGAACACCACGCAATGCCCTTTGTCCTATACCAAACGAATATCAAATTGTTTTAACAACATCAACTGGTGACATCATGGCAATCTTGGAGGGTAACAAACCTTATCTTCGAGGAATATATATGCGTATTAATAACACGGCAAAACGGGTGAAACTAAACATAGACAGCGGCATGATTGGCATGTTGAACCGTGAGGAAATGGAGGAAATTCCCATAGGAAGCGATCATCTAGTGAAACACTGTTTTCAAGTGCTACATGCTAATGACATGTAATCCAAATTTGTGAACAGCTTCATGCAATTCAAGAAAATGTAAAAGTAAAAAATAATATTGCTTTTTATTCAAAGTCGAATCAAAATCCTACAAATAAATAGTATTCGGAATACAAATTAAATTTATTATCTTCTTGACGGCTTACATCTTTCGTCAATAGCCTAATATCACTTTTTTGGAAACCGATAAGAAAAGTTTTTTTTTATTCATGTACGACAATATTTTAGAATAAAATTATAGGCTTTTAACAATAGTACTATAATAAACTCCCTATTGGTGAGACCACACTACAGTAGATGGGAAAAATTTCTCAATGTCTAATATCATCTGTTAACAACAAACGGACGTTAAACGGGGTTAAACGGATGCCAGATCAACATGGATCAGAATTAGATTTACATAAAAAAAAGAAACTCAATAAAAAGAATTAGTTCTATAGTAAGGACTTCATGAAAAATGTGGTTCAGAAATTTATTATAATTTTTAACAAAGGAGTTTACAGGAAACATTGCTTAAAGAAAGGATAATTAAGTCAAAGGTAATCTACTAATTTTGTGTACCAAAATGTACAAACCACACAAATTCCAGACCAATAAGGTCCGATTTTGCAAGCTGCTGGTAACGAAAATGATCCGTAAACAATCCTTCGATGTGCTTTGCTGTGCAGTTTGGTTGATGTAGAAGAAGGTATAGGGATGTTACAGAAGTTATTTAAAATAGATGCTGTACCCAAATAAAATGTTTACTTCTAAAGCTGATGATCAAAATCCATCAATTTTGTCCATAAAATGTTGAAATATTGTCCCAGAACCCAGGGGTATATAACTAAAAATTCTGTTGTACACCGATTGCATGGTGAATTTCTAGTCATTGGTTTGATTTTCCGGCTAATTGCTAGAGATTGCAGTGGTTACACTGTTAAATCCGAATTATGGCAGTGTTTTCACGGTAAATTCTGAGCGATTGCAGTGACGTCATGGTGAATTACGTGCGATTTCTGGGGTTTCAAGGTGAATTTAAAATAATTTAAATTTAATTCAAAGCTAATTCAAATGAATTTAAGTCGATTTATAATGGTTGCTTGCCAGAAATCGATATAACTCTGCCTTAAGTGTACTGATAGTAGAGCCAGAATGTTAATAAAACTCGAAACGTCGAGTTGGCTTGGGGTTCAATTGATAATGGAAAATAGCTGAAATTGTATGACAAAAATTGTTTAGATCTACTTTAGAGACATTTGAATTAAATTCTACATTAAGAAATAAAAAATAGAATTATTAAAAATCGTTTTAGTTTTTCTCAAATAACGGTTATGAGTATCTTATTCCCCCATTTTTACGGTAGTATGCAAATTATATTTCTAGGTGTTTTCAAGACGCATCGATTTACCTATTGTCGAACTTTCGATGGACTTTTATGATCTATTAATACCAACTTTAAAATTTTTAAAAATTATTTAAAGGAAGACTTTTTTAATATTATGATTTTCCGCTAATAATACTTTGAGTAAATTAGGAACATTATTTTGAAAAGTATCGATTGTGGCAGTTATTTATTTTGCTGGAAAACATACATACGCACGATTATTATTATTTTTGGTCTCAAGCAATTTTTAAATTAAAATATAAAGCTAATAATAAAACCAAATTTTTGTTATTTAATACCACATTTCGGTTAAAATTTTTTTCCTTCTTATTATATTATTAACTGCGCCCTGTGGCGGTGGCTTAGCCGCCGCAAAATGCTCGCTGTTATTTTTGCTATGCATCGAGAACAAACGGAAGTGACATAATAGTTGTATATTTCATAATACTGGAATGAAATCCACAAATAATTTTAAGTATTTATGGTAGAATTTGGGTTTGAAAAATGCAGAAATATGCATTTAAATACAGAAAATGTTAATTGTTTTTAATTATAAAAATTATACTTAAGTCATTGCATCCAATATTTAGAATTTTGAAATCAATCGTAAAATTCTAACATAGCCTGCAAAAAGACTTCAAAAATTCAAACTTTATATAGTAGATTTAAAAAACTGCCCCCCCCCCTCCATCTGTCCTTTAATACTCTTACGACCTGTTCGGAAGTCCAAAGAAAAAGTGCGAAAAATCTTGTCCCGATTTGTCAGAAGCTCCTAATGCCCCCCTCCACGTGTTTCACCTGGTTGGAAGTCTAAAGATTAGGTGTGCAAAATTTGGTGACTACTAGCAATGACTGTGCATTTTCATAACCATCGTACGTTTTAGGCCAATTTATTTATATATTTAAAACTTGTGTCCCTGCCCCGCCACTACATCTTCAACTCTAATACTCTTGCGACCTGCCCGAGAACCCCAAGAATATGAGTGAAAAATTTGATGCCGGTTGGTTGTAACTGCTACTGCCCCC